>NW_010255310.1:2126-3627 GCF_000690775.1 Eurypyga helias | reverse complement strand
GAGGGCGTCGCTGCCCGCCGAGCAGCCTGCCGCCGGGATGGGCACAGCGGTGCCCAGGTAAACAACTGCCTCACAAGGCCTTTACACAAGGCACCGGGGCACGCTCCTTCCCGGCACACTGCTGTTCTGTCAACACCTTCCAGCTATTTCTGGAAAACAGGAAGCTTATTGATTTGTTTGCAGAGGTGGCCAAAAGCGGCCTTGGGAGACAGATGTCTAACAGAGGTGCAGCCGGGGGGGTTCTGGGGCTGGACTCGCGTTGGTTTGTTCCGCGGCCGAGGGAAGCTCTCCTGCTGACGTGCAGAAGACCAACATACGAACCAGCACGAGCGGGCAAACACCAGCCTGCTCTGTTTGCCGATCCGCTCGTCCTTCTCACTCGACAACAGCTCAGCGCGGCGTTGGCTGCGCCAGGCGAAGGACAAACGGGACGCGGAACCCGCGCAACGATCCTGCAGCTCGCAGGCAGCCTTCTGCCCGCAGCCAACACGCAGCCTTCTCCAGCACCAGGAGCAACACATCCCCACAGAGCTTCTTTCGGGACTGAGGGAAGCCAAGGCAAAGCTCGGCTAATGCAAACCCCCAAAAATGACCCTACCGTTTCAAAGGCTCGTTCACAGGTCACTTCAGTTGTAAATCATTCGTGCGCTAAACTTGGCACGGAAGGCGCTCCCGGATTTTTAAAGGCTGCTAAGGGTGATGATCCCTTCTGTCCAAGGGAGGAAGGGGCCTCGAATGACGCGCGGTGACTAGGCGCGAGCCCCAGCGCTCGTTCACGGACCTGACAACGGGTTCTCTCAGCTCCGCGGGGGCGGCACGGGAACCCTTCCACGCACGCAATGACGGGCACGTCGTTACGTGTTGCACATTTCCAAGTTTTAATAGACACAGAAGTGAGTCCATTGTACTTAAGACACTACAATGACTTCATCCTATTGCATGTCCTGCTCCGATTACATCTCCAAGTACAGTATCGAGTAAAAGGTTGGGAGCTTTAGAATTAACAAGTGTGTGAAATCTGTAAGTAAAATAAGCAGCAGCATAAGTTTGGGAGACTTTATTAAGAATAGCTAACTTTTAAGTAATAAATACATTCCAAGTTGGGGTTTTTCTGCCGTTTTCCTAGTTTGTCGCCATGTGACTCGTCAGATTCTCATTCTAGGGCAAGTCATCCTCACGCTTTCCCTGCCAGGCTCAGCCCGGGGCAGCCGCCTAACCCCAAGTCCCGGTGCCTGTCACCTGTCCCAGATGAAAAGCAGAGCAATCTGACACGGGAACGCGTCCTCCTGCCACGCGCACGGCAAGCTCCAGGTTCTCCCGGGGAGCGTGTCAGGGTGTTACCGACTTCGTGACCCTCGGGGAGAACAGCTGTGCTCTTATCTTCCGTTACCTTGAAGAAAGCGAAAGAGGGAGAGGTTATTGCAGGCGGCAGGGAAGGGACCGGCATTACCGGCGAGGCGCACGCTCCGGGCTTCCTTTACATATAGCCAGGACTTCTCCT
>NW_010255310.1:0-1694 GCF_000690775.1 Eurypyga helias | reverse complement strand
ACCCCCCGCCCCGGCTCCCTCCCCCGGCGCACTGCTCATTCCAGCTGCAGAAGTGAAGGCAGCACGCAGAGCCCGGGGCCAGCCGGCATCTATATGGACCACACGCTGCTACCCCTCCCACGCAGCCGTCCGAGGGCATGTGCCCAGCCACGGCCGAGCGGCCTCCGAGCTGCCAGAGCACCCAACCCGCCCCTTCAGAACCCAGAGGCACAGCCCCACGCTCCCCAAATCACAGCCGGCTAAAGGCGATGGGGCTACCCACGCGCGGTGGGTCAGTGCCGTCACCCAGCCCTCTCGCCAGGTACCAGCCACCCGGGCTAAGGCGTCCCTGGAAAAGATAAATCTGCCAGAGAGGGATTTACCCTGCCTCAAAAAGATAAATCTGCCGGAGAGGGATGTGCCTGTCCGAACAAAACGCGACGCAAGAGGGAAGCCCCAACGCGTGCCCTGCACGCAGGAGGTGCCTGCGCCGGCCCTGCGTGTCAGGTCACGGAAGCCTTGATGGCGTTCAGCGGGAGGAGCCCTTTGTCTTCCAGATCCAATGAAGAAGCCAGAGGAGATGAAACAACTCAGCGGTACAGAAAGGAATGAAAAACGGCACAGAGATGGACACTGCTCAGCTGCACAGCATCGCCGCACTTCAACCCAGTTCAGAACGAGCCAGCGCAAAGCCCTCACCAGCCCCAACGCTCCCGTGCCAAAGCACTGACGTGGCCAAGGCAGAGCCACGGGACAAATCCGTGTTCCTGACAAACAGGAGTAGTGCTACGGAGCAAAAGATCAAAGGCCTTTAAACCCCTCACACTCGAGGTTTGTGACTTACGAATAGAGAGCACAATAAAGCCAGAGCGCACACGGAATGCAGGATGATCCCGTTTCCAACGCAGTGGCACCTCTTCCGCGGGCACGGACCAGGATGGCCCCGATCCGCCCCGACTCGGCACCCAGAACGACCTTCAGCATCGCCCATACGACTGGGACTGCAAAGAGCTGATCCAACACATGGTGCCAAACACCGATATTCCCGAAAAGGCCTGTAGTTCGGCTTCACGAACTTCTCAGGATTTGGTAAAATCATCCCACTCCCAGGAAAGCGGGATGTCTCCCAGCTGTGCCGTTACCCACGGTCTCACCGCGTGAGTCTGCACTTCATCTCGCAGAAGAATCCACCTGTCTGCCCTCTGACGAGCAGTGAGGTTTTCAAGAGCGTGCAATAAATTCCCCTGCAGGCTTATCACCTACCGAAGCCTTAATGAGGTCCAGGGATTTGGCAGGATACCCCTCAAACGGCTCTGCAAAAAGCCGACCCTTTGGAGACAGGCTGAGGATATTTGGTCTAACCAGGAGAAATCGCATTTCCTGGCTGGGGAGGCAAGGGCAAGCCCTCAGGCTGGTTTTACTCCCTGCCACTTCCACCCTTGGGGGAAGGAAGCGTTGCAACTAACAGCTTCCCAGAGAAGGCTCCTGCCTCTGCCAGGATGGACTTCCCCCAGGGATGAGGCTGAACTCCTCACGGAGACTGCCTGGGGGCAGAGACTGGGGATCCTCTGCCCTGGGAGCAGAAAGTGGGTGCTGCCAGCACAACAGCAAACGGCCTTGAACAGCTGATGCTCCACGTCTTGAAACGCCGAGACCTCATGGCCCTGCTCAGCTCCACGTGCCCACGGGTGGGTGCTGGGCCCCAGCCTGGACAC
>NW_010255309.1:31363-98883 GCF_000690775.1 Eurypyga helias | reverse complement strand
GCCCGGCCCAGTCGTGGTGCCTGTGGGTGCCTCAGTGGGTGCCTCGTGTGCCCAGGGCTGGAAAAGCCTCCTGTCCTGCCGACCTGGAGCAGAATGGGCCGTAGCCTCGCTCCCCATTGCCTCCTCCACTACTTCAGGGGCCAGTTGACGTCTGCCCACCTCCATTTCCCACCCTCCCTGCTCAGGCCTGCCCTCCCAGGCTGCCCACCCTGCACAGCAGCTGCTTCTCCATGGAAAGCCTTTCACACCCTTCCTCCCACCCACCCTGGGAGCCCACCGTGGGACAACCGGCTGCCTTCTCTTTCCCCCTGCTCCCCCACGTACATCCGTCCACCTCGCTCTTCACCCGTTTTTCCACGCAAATTATCCAGCACGTCCCCTCCGTTAGCTCCTCCAGTAATTCCCAAACTCCTAGCCACTGGACCCTGCCTCTTTGTCCTGTAGTTGTGCCCTCCCTATCCCTGTCGCTCTCATCTTTCCACCCGCCTTACTTTCTTCTAGCCTTTTCTGAAACCTTTTTCAGATCCTTCATGTCACCGGCAAGCGCTCGTCACTGCTTCCTCTCCCTCAGCGTGTCCGTCTTCCTCAACTTGCTCTCTTCTGCTCCGGTTCTTTAGAGCGCAGCAGCCTGTGACTCGCCGATAGGCTGGTGCCTGCAAAACTCCACTTTTGTTCCAGCCGTGGGAAGGAGTAACGCAAAAATTGGCTGCTGAAGTTTGACACTGATACTGGCCTTGGAATGGTATTTACTTCTTGCTCTTGAGTCAGCCTGGGGGGGACACACACCTCTTCACAGACTTCATCCTGTTTCTTTAGCTTCTTCTCATCCTTCTCTCCAGGATCTGGTTGACAGTTTTCTCCCTCCTTCTCATCTTCATCTTCTGTTCTCTTAATCAAGGTCCATCCCTCATGCCATCCCCTCAGACACTGTAATTACAAATTGCATTTCAAATCAATGGGACGTCTGTGGGGGGACAAAACAAGCTGAACTCTTTGGTTAGATTGTTTTCTGTGTTAGGAGTTCGCTCCCAGCGTATCCCAGTATGCATTGTATAGGGTGGTATGCTTTTGCATTCTTCCTGAGATTGATGCCTGAAAACACACATCTTAACTGTTGCTGTGTCTTATTTGTAGGATTGCTATTTTCTCTTGAAAATATTTAATGGTTTTCCCAAATTACACAAACAGAAGCAAGGAGAAGTGTTCTTATAAAACAAGAACAGTATCCACAGGCGCAGTATGGCACCAGCGTAATTCTGTGGATTTAAAGCCATTCTTGGAACCGTACAGAAGAACTTACCTTTATGCATTAAAGCCTCTGCACACACAAACAGAAGGTAGCAAAAGGGGACATTTCTTTTGAATAACAGAGTGGGCAGGCACTCCTCGAATTCTCAAAGCCATATATGGATACCAAAATGACATCACCACAAATGTTTCCATTTCTTGCCTTCCTTACTTTAACTATTAATCCCATCCCAGTGGCACATATGAAGTTTGCGATGTGTGCATCACAGCAAAAATCATCCCTGCTGGATGTTTCTGATACAGTTAAGTAACTGGCAGGTAGGAATGTGAGAAGGAAATTGGAGAAATCCCTTCCTCTCCCTTTAAGCTGTTTATCAGTCACATTTGCAGTAGGTTTGTGCGGAGCAGTTTGGTGGTTTTGCCTTTACAGTCAGTTTATACTGTCTTTCTTATCCAACTGTAGTGCCGCTTTGAGCTCTTCCACTCTCTTGGGGAGTTCTGAATGGTCCTTCTAGTGGTACGAACTGCTACGTATAAAAGACTTTTTCCTGGCTGCTGGTTTCCCGAAGAAAGGAATCACTTCCCCCATCTCACCAACAGCATTTATAGTATAGGAAGAAGGCAGAGGGCAACACTTAATGTCATTTTTAGAGCGATCGTGTGTTTATTCAGGTGGGTTCCACAGTGAAATTTTGCCACGTCTTAGATTCTGGGAGTGGATGTTTCTGCGCTGCTGCTTGCTCCTCTGGAGGGAGCTTTCTCGTAGCCACTGAGTTCACTTAGGAATGTGCTTCTACAAAACTTTTTTTTTTTTCTTAGACGGTGAAAGTTGAAACCAAGAGTGAATTAGGGACCAAGTAAAAAATGAGAGACTTGTCAGCCTACCACCAAACAGGGTTAAAGCAGAAAGCACAAAAGAAACCAGACATTTGACGAAAGTGCAGCTGAGAATTCCCTTTGTGTTTAGCACTGTGTGGGCTGACTGGAAGCGCATATTTTTGGGACAGCCAGGAAGGGCAGCTGGCAGAGTTCCAGCGCTGGGACACATAGCGGCGCAGCAGCAAGAGCTCATGTTAGGGTCGAAGTCTTTCCTTGATGTAGTTGTGTCTAACGTTTCTTTCTCAAATGAAGGGGTACGTTTTATGGGTGCAAACAGAAGAGTGCATGTGCATACATGCTTGTGAATCTTGCTCATAGTTTCCATAAGCTATTTCAGATGTGAGGTGGAGCTCTATATTGCCTACACGTGAATACACTGAACAGGTTGATATGGATCTTGGCTTACAAGGGAAAAGGTTTAACATTTCACAAATACTTAAGACTTTTACTTTCTCACTCTTCCTCCATATGTGTATATATACTGTATAGTTTATAAAAGTATGTATAAATACCATATAGTTTGTAAAAAAGTAAAGGCATGCACACAGAAGTACATACATATTCGGCACATGCACTTGTAAATGAGGAGTATATAGTTCACAAAATAGCTCTAATGGAGTTTACGGTTAGTTTAAAAATGGGTACAGAAAATCACATAATACATTAGGACACAATTATTGAGCAAGTCTCTGCTGTTTGCTCTAACTTCCTATCACCATCAGGAAGATGCATTATTGTGATATTGTCTTCTGTGCTGCCAGGCAAATAAGTGAAATGAACACCATGTAAACATGGGAAGTGATGACTCCTGCCCAGTAGCCATAGGTTAGCACCCTAATTTCTGTGAGATTAATCCCTCATAGGAGCACCAACACAATCTTGTGCCCTGTCAGCTTTATCATCATGGGAAGGGGAAGGGAAAAAAAGTCTTCTTTTTGACTTACAATCATCACCTGTGCTGTCTGCAACAGTAATAGACTTTTAAAATTTAAGAAAAAAAATGTTCATAATGATGTAACCAACAGTAAAACTGAGAAGGATTTTATCAGTTTTGCTGTACCTTTGTATCTGCTAAGGCTGGGAACATAAAGACTGCAGGGAAGTTCATTGACAAAAGCTGGGAAACCTTGAACTGTTTTTTTCCAATTAACTTTTTTTTTCCCTCTTTCTCTTCTCCCCACCGCTGTTTAGGCTAATAATCTTCCAAAAGCTATTGCAGCAGCTCACACATTTCTCCTGAAGCATCCAGATGATGAAATGATGCAAAGAAATATGGCCTACTATAAAAGTATACCTGATGCCGAGGAGCATATTAAAGACTTGGAGACAAAGCCGTACGAGGTATGCTTTTTATGCAGTCTGGTCTTTTGGAACTGTTCTAGCACTCCTCTTACTGTGTGAGATTGAAGGATTTAATTTGCTTACGAGTTCTCAGTACTTACTCTCCTTTCCCTCTTGCTCCATCATCTCTGTTCTGCCTTCTTGATGCATTCAGTAATTCTCACCTCTCCTGCTTTACATTCTTCCATAAATGACTCAGAGTAGATCATGGAGAGTGGCATACCTGGAGGATGCTACATGCAGATCACTACTGGAGCTAAGCAGGTGCCTAGAGCTGTTCAAATGCACGAGTGCTGGAGCAGCACAGGGTAAAATAACTCGTATTTGGCATTAGGACTCCACTGAATATCTCTGTCAAAACTTGTGCTTCAGACTCACTCTGTTCCCTCTGTCCAGCAGGCTTTTCTGTTGAGCTGAAATGGAATTACATGCTCAAAATACCTGGTAAAATCCATTAGTCATCTGTATTTTTGTCCTTGCATTAATTGGATAACAGCTTATACAGTAATCCAGAAATGCAGAGACATCATTTACAAATGAATGAATTTGTAGAATTCATACATTTGAATTTACACGCAGCTTTCCACAGAGCAGTTACTGCTGATTTTCAGTCCTGCCCATTTTTCAGAATCTCTTTATCAGGGCTGTGAGAGCGTACAATGGTGAAAACTGGAGAACATCTATCTCAGACATGGAACTGGCGCTTCCTGATTTCTTCAAAGCCTATGATGACTGCACAGCAACCTGTGAAGGCTCCCGAGAGATCAAAGATTTTAAAGACTTTTATCTTTCCATTGCAGGTGAGTGGTGATGAAACAGAAGGGTGTCCCAAGAGTGCATTTCAGTTTCTTCATAGCACTGGCTACCAAAGTCCTGTTCCTCAGTTTGCATTGTGAAATGCACATGGTGCCTGCCCCCTGCTCAGTTTGGGCCAATATGAGTTTATTAGATTCACTGAAAACTGCTTGAATTCTGGTTTACTTTTGTTTATTTTTATCCCAGTGACATAAAAGAGAGTGGCTGTCAGAAAATCGGAGCAGAGAGTTCATACATAAACATGGCAGTTTAAGTGTGTGTCAGAATAACAGATGTGTAAGTACCAACAGCTACTCCGTCCATGTAGTGATAGTTGTCCAGACAGGCCTCTTGACTGTAATTTCAACGTTAGTTTGGCCACCTTTGAGGCTCAGGAGTTAGCCTGCCTTCCAAATCTGCTTTGTGATTTCTGTACGTCTGGTGATGTGTATCTGCTCTCTCATAAACAGGACAAGTTTGTGTTGCATATTTTTCATCTTTCCTACAGAAGAGTTTTGCTAGCAGATAACATTTCTTTAGTGTGTAGCTTAAAAAAAAAATTCCATTGCTTTCCAAAGGAAAACATCTACCACCTTTTTTGACTCTTGTCAGAATGGCACATACACGTTTCCTGTGCGCTTGGGTAGCGAAAGAAACAAGTAATTTCTCCAGTGCTCTGGGCTCGGTGTTGTTGACAGTCTTTGCGTGGAGGACACCTGCATGTTTTCTCGACAAACTTAAAAAACCTGAAAAATGCAACAGAATTTCTAAGCTGCTGGAAGGAAAGACAGCCCAACTTTTTGTCCTAAAGCCATCAGACGTGTTGGCAAGGGGGAAACGTGTGAATTACAGTGATAGGTAATTGTAAAGCACGTGAGCAGCTCCACAGTTGGAGCTGACATGGACCAGTACAGCTGGCATGGAATAGCTATTGCAGGCTATTCCTACAGCCTGGCTTTACTCTTGGGCAAAGCAGGCAGGTGCCTAGGACGTCAGGTAAGGAGTGAAGGTCAAATCACAGGCAGGAAAGCAAGAAATACAGGCCTTCTTCCCAGTGGGTCAGAGCCCCGGCATCAGGATAACACCTAAGCTGCTGTGAAGAGTACGATGTCCATGCTCAGCTGTGATTGGCACTTGCTGCCATCCTTCGTCTTCCTCCTTGGAAGGAAAGGACAGTAGTGGTGAGAAGGAAGGGTAGGAGCTATTGCATGATGTCATCATGACCGTGTGCATGCATTTCGAATGTTTTGGTTTTGAGATAAGAAAATTCAAGTTTACTTGCGCTGCGTGGGCTGAACTGTGCTCGTGCTCCAGGGAGATACATCCTGCCTCCGAGCTTTTTACTGCAGAAAGCAGATGTAAAAAATGTTAACCCGAAGCATTTGGTGATTGCACTAGGTACATATTTATCCCTGAGCAGTGAGTTATGTTTGGAAGCCAGCTGTCCTCATTGCATGGTATCGCTTCACTGAGGAACTGGCCTCTCTGGCTTTAAGTGCTGGCTGGAACTGAACACTGCTGTGCCTGGAGACTCCACTGCTGTTGTAAAAGAGTGGTCTGGTAATTTCGTTTGAGTTAACTCCTAATATGAAGAATGATGAAGCTGTCAAATGTGAAAACAGGGAAAGGGGCCTTTGTTTCTTTTGCCTTGGTCAGAGACTTGCTGCACAAGCTTAGATAACTTGCTTTTACCTGCCAAATGTGGCTAACAGGGAAACTAAGGCTTTAAAATAGTTCTGTTCAGTAGCATTGTCTAACGTTACACATCCTGAAAACACTTGTAATTCTTTGATGGAAGATTTTCTCAGAATGTATTTTCTTGAAGATCACCTCTAGTCCTATCTCATTGTAGCAAACTTTTGTAGATGGGTAAGCTTGTGAACTAAACCGTTTTTGGCTGAAAGTCGTTCTGTAGTGAGCAGCATATTTGTGTCTTTCTTCTCTTGTAGAACTTCAAGCTGCAAGCACAAAATGCAGCCATCTCTGGAGGTTTATTCTGCAAACACCTGATGTATTTCTGTGACACAATTGTTCTCGGTAGCTTGTGGACCTTATTCATGCAATAATTTAATGACATTGCAAAGGCTCTCAAAGTGTAAAAAAATGAAGGACTGTTAAGTTCACAGTTAGGAAATAATGCAATACTCCGTAACACTCTGTATAAAACTTACACCACAGGCTGCCTCTAGGTGTCAGTGAAACCTAACTGCTTAGTTCTCTGGAATCACACCTTTGATACATTTCAAGTCCAGACCACATTGATTTTTAGAGAAGGGCTGAATACCAGTACTTGGTATGTACTTCAGGTGGAGTTGTACATGCTCAGTACTTCCAAGCAGCAAGATCCAGATCCTCAGGACCCAGCAGAGCATTATAAGGCCAAATTTTAATGGCTAGCTAATGGTGGGGGTTGTAACGATTCACAGTGCACTATCCATATCCCGTGTTGTTGTTTTCTTCCTTCTAGATCATTATATTGAAGTCCTTGCATGCAAAGTGCAGTGCGAGAGTAATCTGACACCCATTATAGGAGGCTTTGTTGTGGATAAATTTGTGGCCACCATGTACCATTACTTGCAGTTTGCTTATTATAAATGTAAGTAGTGATTTAATGTGCTTAAATAACATTGGGATGATGTGGGACAGTTTCCATTCGTATTCTTTTCCCTTTAGTTATGATGCTTTAGAATGTATATAGTGGCCTCCAGAATCTGAATTTTAACCGGTTCTGGGATGGAAAGTCTGAGCTGCCTGGCCTCTTTTTCTGCCTGCACAGCAGCAGACATGGGAGATAAATGTTATGTATAGAGCCCATGCTCATAAAATTGTCCCTGACTAAATAAATTGGTGAACATAAGTCTCAAAAGGGCTGAGGCCCAGGGCAGGCCCCTCTGTTTGAAGTTATGCGTGGTTGTGACTGGACTCCACTTGGATGTTGGGGAAATGAGGCAGTCACAGGGTAAGTGTGATCTGATCCATCACTGCTCTGCATTCTTTATAGGACACCTACTGCCAGCACAAGTGGCTTACACTTTGCAGAGTGTCATATAAATTATAAATGTCTATCTACATGATAAGTGTTCATCACAAGTATTTTAGATGTTTAAATGATACACCAACTCTTCTACCATTTTGAAATAATTCACAATATAACATGTTTGGGTAAACAGTGTCAGCCACTTGCGATACATTGGAACACATGCAGTGACACAGACCCATTTTGTACACCTCTTTGTGCCAAAAAGCCATGGTGGCCAAGATGTCAGGCCTACATGGTTGCTAAGCAGCTGAATGTATAGCTCTAACAAGGAGGGGTTTTTTAAACCTGTAACTCACTCAGTTAGAAAGAAGAAAGATTGTGACATCAAGGCAACACGTTTAACGTAACGCCACTTACTCTACTGAATACTCAGTTTTTCAATTGACTGTTTGGAATTTCTTCCACAGACAAACCTAGGGAGTATTTCATACCATTCACTTTTTCCTAGGGGATTCTTATAATGCTGTTAGAATGGGGCACATGGGGCTAAATGGGTTTTGAAGAAAGAGGGACCACTTAACAGAAAATACAGTGTTCTGGTGCTCAGTGATTACACATTTGATAGGTAAATCATTCAGGGAGGTTTGTGGTTTCTTGAGGAACTACCTGCACTGTAGAGAGCACATGTAGCCCTTTCAGCTACTCCTGCAGGCTTCAACACCAGAGGGAAGACACATCCAGCCACGTAGAATCAAGCCATTAACGACTTTTGCTTATGTTGTTTGACTACACGTTTTACACACTGGCTCTTCCCTCTTTGTCAGTTCTAGTACAAAGAAGTGTTGGGGATTTTAAATCGCTTGACTGTGTGTTAGTTTTTTATAAATGCCCCAGTGGGGATCATCAAGCTGATACCTCACTGATACTGGGATACCTAGAAGGAACATTTGGTTAGGATTTTCATAGAAAATCCCCAAATCATGGCCTTACCTGTTTCAGAACACAAAAATAACATATCCTTTCTGAGAAGCAATTTTTATTTTCCTATACAGCTGGTGGGGAAGTAGAAAATGCATCCTGTTTCTATCTGAGTTTTTCAGAGCTTAGCTAAGAGTAGGAATTTGTTCATTTACCTTACCTAGCTTTTTTGTGTGTGTGTTTATTAATTAGTGAATGACATGAAGAATGCAGCTTCTTGCGCTGCTAGTTATCTTCTGTTTGACCAGAAAGATGAAGTAATGAAACAGAACATGGTCTATTATCAGTACCACAAAGACAAATGGGGACTTAAAGAAGAGGATTTTCAGCCCAGATCGGTGAGTTACTTAAAATGCCTTCTGGACACATTCAGATATTTCCCTGAAACTCAGTGGGTCAGAGGTGGGGAAAATGGGTGTTATCTATTGATTCTGGAGTTGAACACATATGGTTTTATTAAAACCACATCTGAAGTTGTACACAGAGATGTACAGTGTAATGTAGAGAGTGAATGGCATTATAGTTTTTCCCGATGTGTTGGAATACACTACAGTAGGATACAATATGATCACAAGTAAATTCGTGCTGGTACTTGTCTGACACTTAGGCATATTTATGTCCTTATCCACCTCAATAAATAAAGCAGCTGGCTTTAAAGTCAATCACTTTTTTCATTTGTGCACATGTAGTTGCCCACCTGCTTGTCATTTCAGGTTCTGTGGCCATTGGAATGTGTCCTGACATGATAACCTAAAACTAAACAGCTAAATTCACTTCCCACTTTGAACATTTAGAACAAAGTTGGGTAGTTGAGGACAGAGAAAGGCTCAGTACCATATTGCATCTATTTATCTCAGTTGGAGTACTTGCTGCAAAGCACCTACAGTAAACCGGTTCATCCAGCGGTGGTTGTGATCTGGCTTTGACAAATTACACTAAACATGGGTTTCTATGCTCTTCTTCAATTTCCATGTCCAAGAAAGTTCTTCAATTTCCATGTCCAAGAAAGTTTTGCATATAAAAGCATCTTTGCTGTGTTTCTGGACTCCTGCATCCTGGACTCGGGACAATCAAATTGGATTTTCTGTCATTTCTCGTTACCAGGATTTATGTCATCCAACTGAATTAACTGCTTTGTGACACCTGAGTGACACCTTAGGCATTAGTGGTATGTGCTGTACAAGTAGGTAGTTGTTAGCAATATGTGTTCTGCAAATCAAATCTAGTGCCTTCTCTCTTTCTTAGGGTATGACTTCTCTTCTGGAAGAGTTAACCTAGCTGAAGCAACAGGGTAACGTTCCAGTTGCCTTCCCTGTGTTGGTTCTTCAGATACCTCAGTCACCGAGGCTTGTACTGGCCCAAAGGCATATCCCTTGATTCTTACTGCTGCGTTAAGCTCAGTCCACGTATGTGGTACTGGCTTTTTCTGTAGCAACACTGCAGAGCAGTTCACCTTGTAGGTTGCACTGATTTGATAATTACACTTTCCCTCCTCTCAGGCCAGCCAGCTCATACTGCTCCATTTGAGTCAAGTGGGAAAAATACTTCTCCATTTGAGTCAAATGGGTGGGGTTTTTTTTGTGGACAGCTGTTGGGATGTGTGCAACGCACCTTACGTGCACCCTGGAAACCCAGGCCTGCTCTGGAGGGTCAGCTGAGGGAGAAGATGGCAAAAATGCATTTGGTTCTTTCAGGCAGCAGCGAGTCTGAGCTCACAGGGGGAAGGGACCCCTCCTTGGTCACTGCTTTTGGGAACTGAACTGTGTGCTTTGTACCCACATTGGAGACAATGCTTGACGGTGGTGGGAGTGAGGGGTAGCAACAGCATAAAACTGAACCGCAAACAGATTTGGCATACGTGTGCAGAGAGGACAGAACAAGTGCACTGCACATTAAATCAGAACGTTTCATTGATAACATCTCAGGAGCTGGGGACTACAGATAATTTCATTTTTAAATATAAAATATTAAATGCACACAGGTGTATTTTCTCGTACTTCGATCCATGTAACTAAGAACAGAAGTCGCTTGCTGTCCTAATCACTTCCCATGAAAACCATAATGCCTCTGGTTTAATTTTACAAAGTGGAACGGGACGACAGCAGTATTTGGCTCTGGCACTGAGATATTCTGGTGGAAGAGGAAGTCTCCTGTTTTCCTCCCCAGAAAGAGTTAAAGGGGATAATCAAAGTAGATTACTGTTGGTATTTGCAAAGGTGAGAGTAGGTGACTGAGCTGAGCTGTGCTGTCCAGGCAAACAGCCGGGGAAATGAGGAGGGACAGGTGGGTGAGTCTGCAGAGTTTCCCTACCCCAGACTCAGGCTGGGGTGGTGAGTCATTATCGTGTGAAATAGCTTAGTGTCTCCTTTTCCCAGAACTGCCTGCTGCCGTACGCCAGCGCACAGGGAGACAGAGGCTTTCTCCGGTCCAAAGCCCGCTGGAATGCAGGCACAGGCTGCTGCCCAGCTCTGGCAGTCTCATTCCTTATTCTCAGACTCGCCAGCACTTTGAAACATGAGAAAGAGGAGAGTGCTTTGTTCTTCTCACACCGATGGAGCCTGTGCTTACAAAGATCCACAGAAGACATTGGATATGCTGCTTGCTGTTCTGCTGTTCCCTTTCTCAAACATTATAACCCCCCTGGGACCTACCTTCTACTAAGTCTGGGTCTGACTTCACTGGAATAGTTTCAAGGTGACATGTGATGACATTCCCCTGATTTGCTACCTTACAGTAACATAGAAATTTTGGGTTTTTTGGTAGGAGGCAGTTCGATACCACAACATAACCACACTCCAGTTGGAAATGTATGAATTTGCAAAGGAACATCTGATGGATGATGATGAGGTGAGTTTTCTCAGAGGAAATTGTGGTCAAAGAAAACTGCAATCACACTAAAGTGAAAATGATGCATAGATGGAATTCCAGAATTTAGCTAATATGGAAGAATCTTCTTGTAACTGTGACCAATTTAACATCATTTTTTCTTTTGAAAATGCAATATAAGAAACAAACCCAAAGAACATCATGTACCATTTAAAAAAAACATGGGGCCGTATTAACATGAGGGTAAATAAAATGCACTCCAACCACAAAGAGACTCCACTTTGCAAGCTGTAACACCAGGGGGCAGAGTAGTATGTACATATATATATATTATTTTTTTTTTTTAAACCGAGCGTTTTTATGTGTGGGTTTTTGTTTTTCTGAAATGTTGTTTAAATTGGATTTAAAGATCCTTATAATTTGGTCCAGAAGTAATCACCTATATTGTAATTTGTGTCAAAAGAAAGTCTTGTTATCTGTTGTTGTTTTTTTTTTTAGCACAGTGACATTTTGGTCACCCAGACTTGCTTCTTAAATGGTTGGAATTCATGGCCAAATAACATATAATGACTACTGTTAGACAGGAAATATGTACAGTGGATTTTTTTGTGCAAGAAGAGTAGCTAGATTGATGAAAGCGCTTTTCTTTGTTTCCCACAACTGAAATTAAAGCCTAAATCATGGAGGCTTTGGATTGCCTTTTGGTTTTCCTTTGTTTTCAGAACCTTTCATTCACAAGTTTAAAAACATCTTCAAATGATGAAATCTTCAAACAGTCTGAAATCTCCAAATACTTTGAAAGCTAGATAGATGAAATTATTTATTGATGATTGATAGGTGAAATCTTCAAATAGGTTGTTGCTGGTGTTGGCAAAGAGCTGTGTTCAGTTATGTCAAGGGGCAGGGTACCTATAATGGACACTGCTGAGGTCTTTTTTTAGTTAGAAAATAGAAAGATGGTTTATGTTAAAAAATGAAACCACCTCCACAATTTTTATGTTATCCAGCACATGGAGGTAATATTTTATAGTGGAGGAGTAATAATAACATGTCTGTGCTGCCTTTGGTATGTAGTGACCTGAAAACAACTCTGTACATAAAATTCCATTGCAAGGTTACCAGATTTAGGAAGACTTTTCATTGTGGTAAAACTCTGTGAGAGACAGTTTAATAAGCTTGTTGTAAAGTTAAGCTTAGATGAGGACGAAGTCTGTATAGGTTTTCATCAGGTGTGAAATGCTTGAGCACTCTTTCATATTCTCTGGTGGGTTTGTGCTTTGCTCATGTTATGGTAGACATAAACTTAATTTATCAGTTTTTCCTTCTTTCACATCTGCTGCTTCAAAACACAGGGATGAGTAATTAAGGAAGGAGAAAAGCAGTCCGTTGTGAGGGTTTTCCCCATATGTTGCTACAAGAAGGGATTACAGAAACAATCTGCAGCCTCAGGCAGTGGGTATAGGAAGGACAAGCGTTCATTAGCTGGCATTCATTCCCGTAGCCCGTTTCACTGGTGCAATTATAAATCACCTTGCAGTCAGCAGGGGCGAAGTACAGTGGAAACGTCAGTTAAACTTTTGGGGAAGAGTCAAGGAAGTCACATGACACTGAGTTACATGTTGGGGTTAAACAACCTTAATTACTGGGCCTGGTCGTGCCACAGTTATCGTACCCCACACTCTCATCGTATTAGCAAAGTTGCCATTCTCCTTTCCTGGGGAAAAGCTGGAGGATGTCTGTGCCCTCCCTTGTTAGGGCTGAAGGACCTGGGAGGGATGGAGACTGTCCATGCCTCTGGCTTGGCGCTGGCTTTTGGTAGCGAACTCATAAATCCCTGGCTACTCGAACTTCTTTTGGCTGCAAGGAGCCCTCCCGGGAGCCCAGACAGAGCAGGAATAGCGCAGAGGTAAAATCGCTACCTTGCAGTTTCTGCTATATGGGCAGGACCTGAGTAGTGTAAGCGGAATTCTTTTCTTTAATATTTCTCCTGGCATGGATAGAAAAGTTTATTCTATAGGAATGCTGAAAACTGATGAAAAACCCAGATAAGGTGTTACAGTAAAAGCTTTATTAAAAATTGTTAAGGATGGAGGCAACCTCTGGTTTTAGTGCACTGTTTATTTAAACCATGTGCTTCTTGGGCCATAGGCCATGCCTTTAGTGAGTTTCTGTGGTCCATGTTTGCTCTCTGTGAGGTTGCTTGGGCCAACAAGCCAGTAAAATAATCTGCAGAAAAAAATCCCTCTCTTTCCTTGAGTGAAACAAAAGGATTGATGTGGCAAAAGGATCTCTTCCTATGTGAATATGTCATCATTCCTAAGTGGAGAATCTCGCTTTATTCAGACTTCTCAGTGCTGCCATATCCCAGATCATCCATGTGTCTTTTTAAATCCCATTAGCAAAGCAAGTGAGAACATGTGGCTTCTTCCAATAATACATTGCAGTAATTGCTGAGGCTGGAACATGCAGTAATGATTTTTGCATGTGTCACTAAATGAAATACTGTCCTGTACGTGTTACTTTATTAATGTTTTTCCAGAAGGAAATGAAATACTCTAGTTCAAACGTTAAACACAGTAGAAGTGACAGAGAATATTAGCGCCAACTAGCTACAAATTACTTTTTCTTAAATGTAATTATTATTAAATATCCTTACAGTTTTCCACACTGAAGTTAAAAGAACATTACACAGTGTTGTCATCTTAGTTGGCCCTGGATAGTCAAACTTCTTGGTTTCTGTTCAGATGTGTAATGCATAAAGGCTAGGATAGATACAACTCCTAGTATTGCACAGATTTAAATACCAAACTGAAATGCTATTAAGAGCCAGATACTCAGCTAGCGTAGATGTAATTTCAGCACTACACTAATTATATGAGACATGTTTCTGGTCCATAAATTCCGTGTTCTTGAGGAAGTTTTTTTCAAGGATAGCTACTTAACTGTTCTAAATTACATAAGAACCGCAAATATTTGGCTGGGATGATCCTACAATGTGATTTTTCTTTCAGTACTTAATCAGTAGGTGAAAAACTGTTGGCAGCTTTGACCCACTTTTTTGGCATCCTGTTCTCTGTATCTGCATATAATGTGTGTGTCCATTTGTATAGGAGCTGAAATTCAAATGCTCCATTCCCAAGTGTGATGCAGAGGACAATGTGTGTTGAACTAATGTGACAGGTGGAAGGAGAAAATAAGGAATAGCATCAAAGCACAAGGGCCCAGGGCTAATAGCAGATAATAATCCGAATTCAGCCTGGTTTTCTGTTCAGGAATCACTCACAACTTATTTTTAGCGTTATTAACTCACTTTTTTGCATGTGTTCAAATGATTTATACAAGCGCACTTGTAACAGCAAGTTGTAAATACAGACCTATAAACCCTGACCTGCCTGTGACCTCAGACCAACACAGCTACAATAGCACTGCTGCCCTGGAAAGAGCTGGTGGCAGCTGTTTCAGGGAGAATTGGCAGCTCATTGGCATCGTTGCAGTCCCTGTCCAATGTATGCTGCTTTAAAGGAAAAGGAGATTTTTTTTCATCATCATTTCCTAGTGGAGATACTGCCCATGTGCCTGTCTCTCCAGAAGTTCCTGCTTTCCCCTCTTCGTTTCCTCCTTCCATTTAAACCACTTATCATGGGAAGCTGGAAGCATGGTTGGGCTTAAAGGGCAGGTTGTACCCCAGGTACTGACATTAGAAGGGAATTTTTCCCTGCCCAGATTTTCTTAGGTTTCTGTGTGGAGCATAAGGCAGCCAAGAGAGCATAAGCAGAGCTCAGAAACAAAGCCACTAGAAGGCTTCTGTTTTCAGTGCGAGGGGAGCGTGTTGAAGTTGCTCTGAAACCGGATTGACTCATGTTTTACAGGCATTACAGAAATGTGAAGAGGAAAGCACATTTATTGGATTACTGTAAAATACTATTAGAATAACTGCAGTGTACTGCAATCTCCCATAGTGTATGGGAAGAGAAGAGTTGAATATATTATTAAAAAGTGAAGTGTAAAAATGTTTGAGAAAAGAAGTTAACATGCATGTGTGGAACAACTAAGCTCTTTTAATATTAAAAAAAACTAAAAGCATGTGGCAGTGGGTCACACTGTGGACCGAGTGTCTGAAAAATAAACAAGTTAAGGGCCAAATAATTTTTCTGCACAAAGAATTGAGGGATTTTTTTCCCCGGTAGAATGTGAGGAATGTCCAGCCTGGTCTGTACTGCTCGTGGAGGATCTGGTTGGGCTTTGAGGTGGTTACGGTGAACTCGCGTCTTTTAACTGAAGGTTAAATCAAGGAGCTTTTTCTTGGTCGAAGGCTGAATAAACCTTTCAGACTGAGCCACTCGTTGACACATGCCTTACTGTTATCCCAAAATAATGTTGTTCCCCCCAGAATATTGCCAGCCAATGGGCTGTGTGGTGTGCGCTTCCAGGCTCTATCAGGCCCGCAGAGCACATATCCTCCACGGTCGGCCATATCAGACCTTCATCTTCTCTCTTGCAAGGTGGTTATTCATCCTTGAACAAAACTGCTGGTTTTCATCAGCCAAACTTCTTGTCACTGCTCCCATTGGTTACTCCAATTAGTTAGCAGGGCAGTTACGGGGCAGTTACTCATTAGTTACAGGGCAGCCCTGCTTTCTCCTCACAGAGGCCACCCCTGCAACCCCTCCTGCTACTATAACCTTGCCACCTACACTCAATACATACAGGAACAAAACCTGTTACTCTCACTGTTGAACATGTTTCCAGTCATTAAGGTCTTTGAACTTTAGAAAAATCTGAATTTTGCTCTAAAGGACAGCCAGGGGACATTTTGTGGAATAAATATTTTCCTTCTAGGTCATAGATTATAAGGAAACAAAGATCCAGCCAATTCTTTTTCCTCTGTCTATAGTCTCTTAAGGCTCAGTTTGTTGGATGAATTAGGTTAGAGGCTGTTTCTTACTCATTGACTGATAATCACGCATGAAAGCATGTCCATAATATTTTTCTGTAAATCTTAATTAATTCAAAAGTCTGTTATTTTAATATTCTCTGTTACTTCCCTGAAGAACAAGCTATCCCACTGCCGTGCATATGGAATCCCTATAGAATAGGCCATCAGCAGATCTACATGGAAACTATGGGTTATTGCAAGAAAGCTATTTTTTCCCAGAACTTTTCCAATCCACACTGAGAAAGGACAGAACAAATTGAAGGTGGAGGCAAGGACCCATGAACGATTAATATTTGCTATGCAGAAGGCAATGCTTGGTCTTAACAACCAGAGGCAAAGCATCTGGGTCTGTCAGTGAGTGGTACAACTGCTACTGGTTGCTACTGGTTTTAAATGCTGCTCTCAAAAGAAACGTTGGTGCTGGACCATCAGATTCAAGTGGGCCATAACTGAGCCACATATTGGTAGCCCTTTCTCCTTGCTGTTTATTTTAATAGCTGGCTAGGAGGCTCCCAAGTCAGATGTTTCTTCTAAAAGGTTGTTTTGTGTGTGTGAATGCAGCATTTAATACTGCGTAAGGAGGGGCCAGCAACAATCCCTGGCCCAATGTGTGCCTTGGTCTTGGACACTCAGCTTGTAGTAAGAAGTGAGGAGTTTGGCTTTTTTCTCCTTTTTAGGACTTTTTTTTTCAAATTCTCTAGCTTCACTTGTAATAGTGCACCAATCTCACTAGCCTGGGCTGGGTTATTCAGAATTGACCAAGAACTCTGCTTTAAAATTATTTTTTATTATAATCATAGAATCACAGAATCATAGAATGGTTTGGGTTGGAAGGGACCTTAAAGACCATCCAGTTCCAACCCCCCTGCCATGGGCAGGGACACCTTCCACTAGACCAGGTTGCTCCAAGCCTCATCCAGCCTGGCCTTGGACACTTCCAGGGATGGGGCATCCACAGCTTCTCTGGGCAACCTGTCCCAGTGCCTCCCCACTCTCTCCGGGAAGAATTTCTTCCTGATATCTAATCTAAAC
Source organism: Eurypyga helias (assembly GCF_000690775.1). Lineage (NCBI taxonomy): Eukaryota > Metazoa > Chordata > Aves > Eurypygiformes > Eurypygidae > Eurypyga > Eurypyga helias. The sequence continues at coordinate 81,868 of NW_010255309.1, read as the reverse complement.
CTCCCTGATTTCAATTTGTACCCATTACCCCTTGTCCTATCACTACAGGCTCTTGTAAAAAGTCCTCTCCCAGTACTCTAATAATCCACCTAGTCACATACATACCCTCTATAAAACCTGTTTGAATTACTTACTGTGGTACAAAACTTGTTCTTTCCATTCGTGCCTCTGTTCTGTTGTTAACCTAAGCCAAGGGTGCTCAGTTTGCCTATCTGAGAGATAATTAGAGGTTCCAGTTGATCAGATCATCTTCTCTGATTCTTCCTCCCACTCATACCAGTCTGGGAGCATTCCCTGCTGCTGTTCGGTATCGTGCCTCCCATATTTCAGGCTGTACGTGTCCCAGCTTTTCCCATATATCCATCCTTGCTGTCACTCCCACTGACCGCCCCTGGTTTGGGGGAAGAGGGAGGAGGCCGGTGGCACAGGGAAGGGAGGTCACGGGGTGCCGCTGTGCCTGCAGCACGTACCTGGTCTCCAGTGCAAACGGGAGGCAGTGACTGCGGACCCAGGGCCAGCTCACTGGGGAGGATGTGCTTCGCGTGTGTGTCCGCACGCACGTGCTTCCCAGTCGTCGGCTGCCTAACGATCAGGCGTGCGCTCTTCTGGCAGCACACCCTCCTCTTCCCCGAGCTTAGTCAGACGTCACAGACTGATTTACTAGCTACCAGCCAGACAGCTACATCATGCTTTGGGCCGTACATTGCTCAGCTCTGATTTACATCAGCACTGTGTCTGAGCAGCGTATTTGTGTCACCTGCAGGAGTGCTGGGTGGCTGTTGCCCCCACTAGCAGCTGGCAGCAGAAAGCATTATGGGTTTGCAGTTGACTTTGCATGTAAAATTTTATGTCCTTCCTATTAAGATAAGTAGGAGCTAAAGAGCATACCAGGTAAGAGGAGGAATTTTCACGCTGAATGCTTAAACCGTATCAGAGAATCATTTTCAGACTCCAGGTCTGCAGGACAGCAGGAAGCTATTAGGTGACAGCGGGCAGGAGGCTTTTTCCCTGGAACGAACACCTGCGAAATATGTGCTGACTTCAGCCATGCAAAAGGCCTGATGCGGTGTCAAGTGAGTGCTAATGGGGCAAGGACAGGGTCAGTCTGGTCGTAGCTACTAATGTGACGGCGTGATCAGCCCTTCTGACGTTTTACATTTACGTTCTTACATTCTGACCATGAAGGTGCAGACACAAATATTTTAACTACAGGTTTTGTTTGCCCTTAACTGTAATCCAGTATTTTTGCCTTTTCAAAAATAACCAACATCCAGGCAATTACTCAATTGCATTACAGCATATTTTCTGTATCTGTATTGTTTCAGCAACTGTTCTTATATTTTTGCCATAATTCAGCCCCTCTTACTCCCCAGTTCTTCTCATAAACCCACAAAAGCTTCCATCATATGTTCCTTTAGAGATCAATTTCAGGCACTGGAAATTTCAGATTTCAATCAAATGTTTTTTCAAATACTGTTGCTTTTAAATATCCTTCTCCATTTAAAATTCGGGCTTCTTGGGTGTTTCTGGGTTTTAAAACATATCAGAGGAAAAAAAATTAATTCTATATGGATCTTCCTTGTCTTCTGAAACATCCTATCTTACTGATGAGCATGACTTATATGCTCATAATTCAATAATATTAATTAAATTAAGTTCCCATACGGTTGAATTACGAAAGGAACAATATTGGAATCCCCGTGTCTTCCTTATACTTCATTCTGGGTCATCCAGCCAGATCATAGAATAGATGCTTATCCCTTTCACCATACCTCTCAGACTCTTACCTTTTGAGGGTTGTCTTTGCAGGTAGACCAAAGAGAGAAATCCTTTTTAATATCTGTTATTCTTTCCTTAAACTATAATCCTGAGGTGTAAAAAATTAGAATTAGCATTGGATCTGTGTCCCCTGTAGTAGATGCCTGTATTCCCAGTCCCCTAACTCTGTTCAGAGTTACTGGGACCTGCCTGTCTGTAGTCTTTCAAGAGGCACCCAGGTGCCTGTGCCCACAGGTTTAGGAGCTGTGCTCTAAAACTTGACCTGAAGCCCTCCGTGCCTCGGTTTCTGTTAGTCTCAACTGCGTGCCAGCGCCTCTTGGACCTAGTGGCTATTTTCTTTGTCTGCATGTGTGAAGTGGTATTGAGTTCCTCCCACAACTGGGCTCCTTAGGCAATCAAAATATTTCTAACAAAGGAAAACGTGCAGAAACGTCGAATTCCTGTTTTCCGTTTGCCAGATTTCCTGCAACCAGGAGGACAAGTAAGGAATATGAAAGTGCTGGCATCTTTTCTTTTGTTTTTATTGAATTGGATGCTTAGATGTTTTGAACAAAATCAAAGCAAAATACATTGCCATCCTTCAGGACTTGCTAAAACCACTTCATAGTTGCAAAAACTCGACCGTCTTTTAAGATGGAGCTGTGAAGTGGGGAACAAGAGCAGCAGTTCTTTCAGCCAGCTTTCCTCCCACTTTTGTTTGCTTGGTTCTCATTATTTCTCTCCGTGCTAATCACACTTCTGAAAAATGTGATGTTAATATTTTTAAACACCATCTCCATAATACGATTGTTGTATTCAAAACAGACAAATAATTCTCGATATCCTCTTACTATTTTCACTAGCAGAGTTTTTAATGCCCTTTCCTCACCAGAACAGAAAACTTTAAAATTCTGAGTCTCAAACTGCGTGTGCCTGGAAGGTGCTGTCTTCCTGAGGAATACCTTTCTAGACAAAAATTTGCTTAAAATTTAATTAGGATTGTAAAATACTGTTTGCAGTCTGCATCGAGCAGACTCTGAAGCCTAATACAGTTCACAAAGACTTGGAATGGGGTGGGGGGGTGAAAGGAAGAGGGAGAATGAGCATCCAAGGAAGGATAACTTGGTTTCAATATAATTGCCATAAATTCTCATTATTTTAAACATGAGAGTGAGTAAGAGCTGACCAGATTTTCCAGCAGAATATTTTCTGCTGCTGGTGGGACTGTGTCATCCCAAAGCAGTCGGGCTTGACTGCAGGAAGACATTTGAGTACGGTGTGTGACACATGACTACATCAGGAGTAGTTTAAATATAGAAAGGTGGATTGTTACGTTGTGTGGGTACCCTCTGTTAGCAGAGTGGAGCTTGTAAACACAGTATTTTCCGGTCTGAATCTAACCCGAATGTATTTGTTTCCTGTTTGAAAAACATTCTAGTATCTCTGGTTCTTTATGTTTTTTGCTTTATTGAAGCATGGCGTGTGGAGATCTGTGGCTGAAAATGGGGAAGGTGTGTGTTGGAGGCTGTAGCAGAGGACATAGGGTAGACAGATGCAAAGTCAAAGTGAGGGTTCTACAAAACACTTTTCGCTTTGCATTTTGAAGCTGTCTAAAATTCTTTAGTGTTTTATGGTATTTTAACAATTTCCTAATTTAACAGGTGCCTGTAAAACATTTGTGCCTCTACTTTCTAAGTTTGAGGATTTCATTGTCTATGTAAATATCTGAAAAAGTACAAGAGGATTTCCTGTGAAGTGTAACATTTCCTTATTTTAAGGTCTGCGTGTCAGTGCAGGTCCTTGTGCTATCCCTGTATGGGCCGTTTACTTGCATTTTATAGGGTTGTTGTGCTAGCTTCTGCATGAAGGGTGTTAAAAATATTTAGGCACCTAATTACAGCTTATGTTTTGATTGTCATGGTTAAAATTTTCCATTGATTTTGCAGTACAGGGTTAACTTGTTTCTGTTCAATTTAATCCTTTCTAGGGTGAAGTTGTGGAATTCCTTGATGAGCTGTTAGAAGTAGAGGACAAGAAGGAGTCCTGATGGCTGAAATCACCGCAAAGTATTTTACAAAAGTGAAGACTCCCCATTGCTCCTTACTATTGTTTTTGGTCACCTGTAGTTCCAGTTAGATATACCTCAAAGCCGGTCCTTTCAGCTCCACCTTCCAAGGAGGAGCTGGTCCTTTCAGCTCCACCTCCATGTCACAAGATCCCCTTCTGAAAGATCGCTTCCAGGCTGCGCTGACTCTTCCGTGAGCGTGGCTTCTCACTCTGCATTTACAGAATGGGTGCATGTGGGCTTTCCTCTTGAGTTTCCCTTCCTTTACACCACCACGACGAAACAGACTGTATTTGCTGGGCTAATAGTAAGGTTCCTCATTTCAGGGCTGTTCTGCTAAATTACAACAGTACAGCTAAATCCCAAAGGACTTTTGTCAGGTTGTGAACCACGGAAGGCATAAGAGTTTCTCTAGACTTTGAGCTATGTATTGTATTATTTATATATGTCTTTTTCTGTGATGATAAATAAAGTGATCCTGAATCCCAGTGCACCTGAGGGATGTTAAGATACATTTAAATAGCTGAAATAAGATGATTAACAAAGCCCAAGTAGTGATTTGTAAAAATTGCTTAAAGAATTCCGTAAGCAGTGTTGGTCTTCCTTAAAAATGAAATTAAATTCCATGATGTGGAACTGAAGTCACTTAGAACTGAATAATAAAGAATTCTTTCTTCCTACCAATTCCTAACTCTTTCTGTTGAAACAACTTGTGGTTCCTGTGGGAGGAGGGGCCAATCTTGTGTAACGTAATCATGGGTGATATATTTAGTGTTCTCTTCTGCAGAAGGCAGTTGGCATGGTTTTTTCAGTCTGGTGGGACTCTCTGCGTAGTTTTCATCCAGAGGTACGGGTGGAGACTGAGGCAGTTTTTAAGTGGAATGGTGAAAAATATTTGCATGTGAATTCCTGACATTTTTATTAACTATATGGCAGAGTCCAATACAGAAATACTTTGAAGGCCCAAAAAATGCTGTCTTAGAGATGAGTAGTGAATTAGTGCACAAGGCTACTGCAGACAGATACCCATTGACCTCAGAGGAGGATCCAGGATTTCCTCCTTTGCTTTCCCCTTTCATTTTCAAGGATCAAGTCGTGCAAGTGGTTTCATCCCGCTTACATCCAGGGGAGACAAGAGCATTCAGTGCCCTTACGACTGACCCCGGGTTCGGCTGGATGGAAGTGAGTTGCAAAACCAAAATCTGCTTTAGTTTTTTAAAAAGGCGGAACGTGATGGGCACGACCGTGCTGCCTTGTGGCTGCTGTAGCTTCTCTGCGCTGTAGGAGGATGGTGTCTGCATCACGGAGGGTCTACAGAGGGTAAGAAGGGGAATCCAGCGGGTCAGGTTTAAGTGTTCTCTGGCCTGTGAGCAATGAAACATTTTAAAATGTTTCAAGTGGTGTGTGAAAGCTGTTTGGAAGAATGGATTGGGGGTTTTTTTAGCTTCTTTAATGCTGGTCACAACTAATCCGCTGGTGTCGGTGGGCAGACTGTTTTATTCTCAGAGGGGGAGATCAGATTTCCCTGTTCTTTTTGTTCCATGCAATATCAGCACTCCATTTATTGTCATTTTATGTAAGAACTTAACTTTGCTTTTAAAACGTAGCCGCAGTGGATTGTAAATCATCGCTTCCTTCCCCGTGACATACAGGTATTACAGTACGCAGCTGGGGTAGCTTCTCCGGTTTGTCCCTCGTTTGGTGGAGGAGTGTGTGTGCTCAAGGGGGAGGTGACTGCTCTGGGGGCCTCTTCTGACCTGGAGGCCTCCTGATTTCTCCTCAGGAATGCAACCATTGATGCCAAGATCATACGGCGAAATAACGTCATCTTTGATACTCTGGCCTTCCAATCCAGAAATCCTGCCTTTAAAGGGCATGGAGCTGGTTGGGGCTGGATGTGTCCATCTACATCACCTTTGCTTTACAGCACTTCCTGAAGACTTCCAAGAGAGGTGCCTCTAACTCAAGTTCCTGGACCTGAGGTTTTCCACATCTTCACGTCTGGCGTGGAAACAAGAAGTAAGCATGAAGCTTCTAATCTGCTTTTCCCTGTCGGTGAAGCAAGTAGCGTAAACTGCTGTAGGTAGGTATGAGACGACACAAAATCAGTCCCAGGGTCTCTGGTTTGCCACCCAGAATTATTTCTTTCCAGTTAAAGAACTCCCATCCCCTCTGCCACACTAACTGGCGGAGATTGCTGTCATCTTTTTTAAAGAACAAATTATGTGCTAAAGTACTGTAGTATTTTCATTCCACCAGTCAAACACTGAGCACCAGAGTTAACCTGTTTCGTTTGACTTCAGTGAGTTACGCTGGGGATGCATTCAGCACCTACGAACCCTGATTTTTCTTCATCAGTTATTCAACCATTGCAAGTCTCTTGGGGATTATCAATTTTCCGGTAAACTCGATTCTGTCCTTAAGGCTTCCTTAGCTGATCTCTTTCCATGTTCAGTCATTTCCTCAGCTCTCAGTCTCAGAGCTAAAGCCCCCTGCCCTTGTGCCTCCTCAGGTGGGGATTTTGTGATTTACTAAGATGTCCATTAGCCAGTGATTTATTTTCCTTAAGCCTACATTAAGTGCTATGTCCTTTACTGTTCCACATAACGTGAGGAGGCACCCAATACTCTTGTGGCCTCCTGAAATGGCACTGTGATCCCTTTTTTATTTTGTTCAAGTGTCTGTGGATTTTTTCTGGCTTTCTTGATTTCCACTACATATGATCCCAAGCCAGTTCAATCTTAAGTACAAGTAGTTCTCAAACTCTTGTTCTTTTCTAATGAGAAATAGCTCCTCTTCCAGTTCTTCAGTATTTATTGTGGCTTTTTTCAGCATTCTCAGGTTCTTTTAACTGATTTTTCTTTTGCTGCTGCTATTGTTGAATGCCAACAGTTACATGTGACTGCAATAAATTAGTGTCTTTTCTTCCACTTCTCTGATCCTGCCAGCTCTTCTTGGGAGGCTGCAGGAATATGGTTCTTGCCTTCCTTCTGCCACCCCAAATTCTTGCAGGTGTGAGTTGTCTGGCTCAGATGTTAGCAGGTTCGGCCTAACTCGATGGGCTACTTAGATTTCGTCTCCATTTCTTTTTTTTTTTACAGGGCTTACAGTATGACGCTGATGCTCAGGGAAGCGTCATTTCATTGGAGCCAGCGTGTTTGTGTGACTGACTTGAATGCAGCATCGGTACCGTGTGTCTGCTGACCCTAGGCTGACCCTGGAGATGAAATGCGTATTGACCTCGGTGGTAGCGTTGCTTGTTGTAGAGCCATACAATTACGCTTTTTAATTGTTGCTCACATTTCTAGTAACAAAGCTGGCTACCTGGGTAGCTGCTGTTGGCCTCTAATCCTCCGTTGCTGCCCACAAGCAAGTCTGCAATACTTGGGAGCGTGTCGTTCAGTCACCACTTACAAGTGAACGGTGGGTGAAGTCCATCTTCTGGCAGATGGCGAGCACGAGGGTCTGCACATGACGTGAGTCCTGTGCTTGATCTCTTGTTGGATGGGCTCCTGCGTGACTGGAACTGCTTAAAGCTGAAGATTAGACTGAGTCACAAATGCCGGCGCACTGACGTGGGTATTTAGTTACGTGAAAAACACGTGTGCTGGCTGTCGGGACAATCCTCACATAAGAACCAAAGCTTGGGCAAGGGACGAGATTCACAGGTTGGAAATCAGTGTGTCTGACAGATTGTGCTAAGCATGTCATCTTTTTCAAATCAATGCCTGCTCTTACTGACAGTAATTCTTCACATACTGCCAGCTTCTTGCTAATTCATCGTCAGAAATCGCAATATTCATTGAAAAAGGAAGAAGGGTGGCAGCGATTTTTCTCATCAAAGTTTGATTCTGTTCCCATACAACAGCATCGCAGGCTCCATACTCTGTGTCTCAGCGATTCCGGTAGCCATTAAAGTCAGCTACGAAAACCAAATACTTTTAGAACGCTCACTTCTGGCAAATTCAACAGGAATTCAAATGTCCTGCTGGGCCCTTCCATTCACCGCAGCGATTCTGCAAGCAGACCTTCGTTATTTCTGTTGACAAGGCATGAGCCGAAAGTAAACTCAAATCGCTCCGTTTTCCAGAGCTTTGCTGCTTTGGAATGCTCAAATGTAAACCCAAAAGTCAGTCGGATGCTGTTCCCAATTCACCTGGAGAGCCCCTCCGACCAAGGAGGTGCTGTTTCTTCATACTTCCCAGAATAAGTTGGAGGTAGAGCTAAAGGTGGGTCTCCTCAAGACAAGCTATTCCTCTGAAAATCCTGTAGTGTGTCCTGCACTACAAAGCTGCTTCTCAATACACGGTTGCAACCAGTGTCCACCGTGTGTCTGCGCGTCCGTTCGAGTGAATTGTTGGTCTGTATGGATAATGACAGAAGACACGGGAAATCTTTCCATTTCTAGAGAGCCTTCGTGAAAAATGGTTCAGCCAGCATGCAAATGTTACAGCTTTGAAAAAGGAGTTGTGATTAGACAAAGATTTGTTGGATTATAAAAGTACAAGTGTTTATTATGGCTGGTACTGAGAATAAACAGTTGCCTGCATATGCCAGCTACTATGGAAATATGTTTTTAAGTTCTAATGTGAGCTGTAAACCAAAGCTACTTCAGTTAAAAAAATTCAATACTTAAACTGTGGGGAGAAGTAGTCAGTGCCAGAGAAAACATTCCCATTTAATAATGTTTGAACATAGAGCTGTGATGCAGTTTGTAGCAAGGCAGTGAGAAAAACCCACAACTAATCCTTCATTGCAGCTGTCTGAACTTTTGGTTGTCTGCCATGCTTTAAACAGCGACTTCTTTTTTCTGGTGACTCAAGACCTGAATGACCTAGTGTGGAGAGTTTAAGCTGTATACAAAAAGAAGTTAGGTAAGAAATAGCCAAAGTAAGTTGGGTCACACACCCCAGCAAATCAGGGTTTTGTATCTTAAGTCCTCTTCAGTGCCTAGGAAAAAATATTAAAATAAATAGATGCCTATTTATTTATTTATTTATTGCAAGGAAATATTCGGTGGTTTAGACACCCATCTCTCCTCTCTCCCCTCTTCTCCCTCCCTAGAGTCCTGATGATATATGGAAAGTAAATTCTGCAGAGAGCTCTGAATTTTTTAAGTTTATAAATGCTAACCTTTTCTGTAGAAAATATTTCTCAGTTTTCTTTGATTATTTTTAACTTTCTCTTCCCTTTGATGTCCCTCATGGGTAGGCTTTTTAAGCGGAATGAAGTAACAAATGTCCTTTTTCCCTGATTAATTCTTCTGCAGAGTATTGGAACCTGCTTACTTTTAAGTGGAAATAAGGGAGTCAGAGGTGTAATTTTATCTCACTACTAACTTTAAAGAAAAATACTGGGGCTTTATGTCTTTGCCCCATTCTCATTATCACTTATCTGAAAAGGGATTAAACATGTATGTGTTATCCTGGGTAACCCTGTGGCTTGAGAAGTCGTACAACTATCTAATAATTTCTTGTTGTGACTAATTTTTACAGTGGTCATTCATAGCTAAATATTCATTCACAGCCATGAATTATGTTGTATCTTTGCATTACAAATTATTGGATATAAAAAAATCCACCCATAAATTCTTTTCACTGAAGGAAAAATATCAATCTGTGCTGGCTTCAATGGCCTTGGCAACAAATCCCCAGCAGGAAGGCTCCTGAGGAGCAGCGTGCGATAAGGCAGTACAACGTAATACGCCATATATTGTCATCTAGCTGGCAAATGAAAGGACAAGCACAGAAGTAGAGAGGATTTCAGACTGAGAACTTCCTGAATACCTAAAATCCATGATTCCAGTGTTTCTGTACAAAGGGCAGCAAACCCCTTTTTGGTTGCAAGGGCTTCAACCCCCAAACGCTGCCAGTAGCTGCGATGTGACACCCCACAGTGTCACTTCTCCGCCTGCCTGGCAGCCCATTCATACAGCACATGACCTGTATGAAACAGCGGCCAGTGTTAACAGGTAGTTGTTAATAAAGGAAAAGAGGGGGAAAGGGAGATCGTATCTCAGTCTTAACACTGGTGAGCTGATTCTGGCCAGCCTGCTGTAATACTCCCCTAGAAGAGGATGATACATGACTTCCGTCACAGAGAAACAGATCAAGTTCAATGACTGGATGTCACCATCACAAAATCACTCCCGATATCTCCCTCTTTTCTTTTTCCTTTTTCCTAATTTCAACCCACAGCTGGCACTTTCAGCTCTGAATTCCTGTACTGAGTAACTCATCCCTTACTGTATTTTGACCTTATCATCTTCAGAGTTTGTATTTACTGCACTCTATTTACTGTTTGCCATCCCTACTGTCTTTGATTAGCCAAGGCTCGCACACACAAGAGGTCTAAGTCCAATGTATCAGTCATGGGCTGTTTATCCCCATCTGTTTATTCGTTTTCTTAAGCTCCCTGAATCATCCTGGTAACGTGAAAATGGTGAGTACAAACAGATGCTGCTGCAAAAGGGGGTAGGTGGTCCTCTGAAGCAAACTGGGCTGGCAGCCTAAGCCAAACATTTTACCGCTAATCTTTTTAATTTCAAACTGTCTTCTACAAGAATTACCCAAGTGACAGACCTACCTTTCCTCCATCAACGTGTGGGCAAACTGGGTGATTTGCACAAGAACACACGCAAGTGCTTCCTTTCCCTTTTTTGTAACTTGATTTTTATTTAAATACCTCCAAAGCATTATGTTAATGTACATTTTTTTTTCTGGTTCATGAATAACAAGTATTTCTAAGTCTCAGATAAGTTCCCTGTACAATTTGTGTTCGTAATTATATTTTGAGTCTCATTTTCACGTGTTCATTTCCTGAGCCACATAGTATTGACTTTTAATTTTGAATGATGCTACACAGAGCTGTAATGCATACTTGTACCTCTCAGTTAAACAATATTTTGAATGGATGTTCCTGTGTTTATTTTTCAGCATATTTCCATGAGATTACAGATGGTATGTTTTAGTTGAGTTAACAGTCTCCATAAAGTTGCTTAGTGCGAAATCCATTGGTTTTTTCTTTTTTTTTTAACGTTACCACATAAAAAAATAGTTTACAACAGAAATTCTAGGTTATTTCATAGTCTAGAATGCATTAAAAGCACAACGTCATGCATATGTCAGAGAACACAATATTTACAAATCTGTACAGTTTTTGTTCTTCTTTATTTACTGTGGCTCTTGCCAGTCAATCAGATTCACCTCTTACCGCTCTGAGGTCAAATTCTCCAAGATAATGTATAGCTGTTGTTTAAAAAATGCTTTGTTTTCCGTACCAGTACTGAGCTAGATGGCTGTATGTACGAAGGGCCCGATTCTGCACTCCATTTCATAAAGTCTACCTTCCATGGAGTTAGAGATGGTTACCACTGTGACTCAAGGCAGAACATGCAAACGGGTGAACTCCACCCTGACACCTTTTCTGACTCCAACATTCTGATGTGTTGAACTACTGGTGTAGTTTGGCCTAGGCTGTACAACAGAGTGGCAGACGAATTTATTTCTGACCTGCAGATTATTCACGGTTGCCAATCTTCCTCCTGTTTATTCAGAAAGGTAAGGAAGAGTATTTCATATTAAACTCACCAGAACTATGTTAAGGGATTCTAGAAAACATCCTCCCCTCTCTCCCTGTTTATTTTCAAAACTGCTGGAAATGGAACATGCTGTTGGAAAAGCCTGTTTTCACACCAACACCCAGTCTAAAAGCAGGTGTTTGCATTTTACCAACTGGATGCAATTTCTCTCTTTCCCAGGTTTGCTTTATTTTTAAAGCCACAATAAGCAGCATTCAGAATGGATACCCATCTCCCGTAGCCAGTGTCCACCCCAGACACTCCTCCATCTGATGAAGGAGCAGAGTGGTGAAAATCAGTCTTTCCACAGAGTTCATATGGCAGCAGTACTGTACACGGCTTCAGCTGCCATGCTTCTGCTACTGGCTGTGAATTAAAATTTAGTATCTTGGTCAGTCGGTATCACGTTCAGAAAAGCAGCCGACTTTAAGTAGGGATCCCCAGGAAAAGTGCTTCATCACTGTTTGGCTCGGTAATAAGAGGCTATTCATCATAACACCTGGAATCAAAGGTGCTCTGACTCCTCTCCTGCTGATACTCGAGGAAGAACGGCACTTACAGTATCCTCTGAATTCCAGGGAGATGTCCTGATGTCTATAAAAAGATTAGTATAAGAATGGCACTTCTTCACTAAGGCTAAAAGAACACCTTCCGGAAAAATAGCGCAATGATCCAACATTTGTGGCTTGTTAAATTCACAACGTTGAAGAAAAATACCTTAGTCACCTCGGCACTACTCTCCATTAAAGTATGGTAGCAAATAGTTTTTCTTTTTAAGACACGTCAGGTAATAATTTGTTACGGTGGTTGATCCCGACCAGCTTGGGCAGGTTCTAAAAAAGGAACAAACACCAAATGTGTGGTTGCTTCAGAAACATCCTTCTCCCCTCCTTCTTTCCCTCTTCCGCTGGGAATAGACCGAGGAGGCCTGACCAGCCCTGCCATTACATTAGAACCAGGTAACACAGAAATTAATCAATTAATTTATTATTAATAGGAGCAAAATGTAAAAGCGGAACAAATCGTAGATGTACTACCAAGCACGCCGTGTCCTGCTGGCGTCTCCAAAAGACCCTTGTGATAAAAATGTACAGATTCTTTAGCTCTGAAAGGTTGGATATGCTAAATGGCAATTTCAAAAGGAAGAAAACTTTTCTGTCTTCTGTGTTCTTTTAGCTTTTTTTTTTTCTTCTGCTTTCTGCACTGCTGGATTTTAGCATCCATGAGTCATGTGATCCTTCTAGCATCAATATGTTTTTCTTCTGATTTCTAGCATCTCTCCCAAAAGACCCCTGGTTAAACTTTCTGCATTTCAATGTGCTGGTGGTGGTAGTGGTGGTAGCAGTGATGCCTGGGTTGACACCTTCCGTTTAGTTTATAGACAGAATTTTTCTGCTGCCGTTTTTTGAAAAACCACACAGCCAGGACAGCTGCAACCAGTAGCAAGCACAGAAGAATCACAATTACTGCTATGATAGCACCTTTACTTGACTTGGGACAATCCTCTCCCTCACATGGCTCAGAAGTGGGGACGAGCTTTTCTCCAAGGCCCTGGGTGAGATTTTCTTGCTCGGCTAATTCCTGGGACGACGTCTCTGTAATGATATCTGGAGCTGGTGCAGTGGTTGCTACTTGTGCTGGGTAGGCAGTTGTTTCTTTCGGTTCTGCATATGGAGTGTGATCCGAGGGGCTGACCATCACAGAGGTTTCTGACACGGATGTTTTGAAGCTGGTTATGTCAAACAGCATCGTTGTACCAAGCTCCTGAGTCACAGTTTCCAGAGATGCAGTTGGCTGGTCCCATGCAGCATCGTCATAACCTCTGCTCACACTCAAGTTCTCCAGACCGCTCACCGACGTAAGTGGTAGCGGAGTCTCTTTGGCCCCTTCGTGATCCATCCTCACTGTTCCTGCCACTATGTGTGTTAAACCTTCCTCTGGAGCTGGGCTGCCATTGCCTGATTTTTTAACTTCTATGTGATTCGGTTGGTCAGTTGTGAGGACAGCATCGTCTTCTGTTCCCATCGAACCATCAACTTTATCCCCCTCTTCTTCATCATCCTCTACCACCTCTTGTGTTACCGGATAGCCATCTAACCATGACTCATCAGTAATGGCAACAGCATCTATCTCTGTCTTTGTGTCATTAGTGGTGAGAATTGGCCCAATGGGGAAATCCTCAGTGTCATAAAACATTTTGGCACCAGGTTCTTCATAGGCTGTCTTCACTCCGATGTGGTTATCACCTTCAGAAAACTGGGCTTTAGTGGAATCATCTATCTCTTTCTCTGATTCAGGCCCACTGAAAGCCTCCGATGGAAACCAAAACAAGTTTTTTTGGCTTAGGAGTGACACAGGGGACTCAGTTGGTGCCCTACTTCCTTCTTCAGAAGTGTGTGTCCCCTGAGTAATGCCCTTGGTACTTCCAGTTCTTCCTTCCTCTGAAGTTTCACTGAAGGAAAGCTGTTCTTGCTCCTGCTCGATTTCTTCTTTGCCATTGACAGGTTCATTCTCAACAACAGGTATCGATCTGTCATCAGGAAAATTATCTTCGTAGTCAATGTGTGTCTCAGTTTCATCTAGAAAAGTTTAAAAAATAAAACACAAAAGCCAACATTTATTTTCTCCAGAAAAACACTGGGCTCATTTGCTACAAGAAACCAAGAAGAAAGCTTCAGTGAGGAATGACTTTCAGACAGTGTTTTTCATTCAGTGTTATTGCTCATTGGAAAAGGAGATGGTCCATCGAAAGCTGATAGTCAATATAAGGTTTAAGAAAAAAATCGGCATAGGTGTCAGTGCTAAGCACGAATATCTTCTTTCCAGATTTAAAAAATGTATACAACAATTTCTCTGTCTGCACTTAGACGGCTTCCTTCAATTGCTTATTGTTTTCTCAAACCTTTGGTCTTCCTAACATGGCTCTTTTTGCCAGATTTAAGGAAAATTTTTCAGCATATTCAAGTAGGAAATTAGTGTGGAGAGGAATGTATAGGAAAAAGTAATCAATTATTAATTGGGCTTTAAAGCAAACAAGCAAACAAACAAAACCAAAACCAAGTTTTACAGCAACTTCATCCCTTTTGAGTCAATTGATTTTGAAGGACTATACTCAGTACTTCTTCTCAATTTTTTATCATTACGGTACTTTTCTTCAATGAACTTTGTGTTGTAGTGATATGACACCTGGGGCTAGGTGAGCTGAATGGTATTTCTCATTCCATGACTGCTCTTCAGACGTGCCCGAGGAAGAGCCTCCTCCCAAACCTGACACTGAGTTCTGCTCACCTTCATCTGAACAAAGAAAGATGCACCCATGACCACAAGGATAGAAAACTCTGGCTCCAACACTTAAAACCTAACACCTTAGTATCAAGATAATACCATCTGTAATCACCCCTTGCGTTTCCAATGTTAAAAAATCAAATGTTACCAAAAAGGAAAGAGAGAAGAAAAAAAAAAAAAACAAAACCAAACCAGCAAAGAAAGAACTGAGCGCAACAGAAGGCAGATTCATCAAGAAGTTTGAGTTTGTTTTAGAAATACTCCCCATGCCGCAACAGACCTACCACTCATAGCAAAATAGCCTTGACTGAAAGCATGAAAAGAAATGTTTGAATTCAAATGAAATAATGCATTGTAATTTATAGTTCTTCTACTCTTCTAAAACCCTAGTTCAGTGAAAAATTTTCCAAACTAGACAGGGTGGTTGATTTTCAGCTCACACAAGTTTTACTCCATAGAAAGTTGATGTAATTGCTGAGATTTATGCTGGCATTAAAAGTCCTAGAAAATAGTGCCTTGGGGTATGGAAAATAAAACAAACTGAATCATGGTGAGAATTTTTCTTTTAAAGAGAGTGTTTAGTCTTTCGTGAAGACAGTGAAGCAATAGACCTGGCATGACACGGGAAGCAAAAAATTAATAGGAGAAGCTGTGTTATAAATCAACACATTCATAAAGCCTTATCTTTTTTTGTCTTTTTACACTCAACCAACTCTGAATCACATTTTCATTTGGGGCCCACCTCAATTTCCGAATGAGTCACATTCTCCTTGGAGACTGCTTCCCAGACTTCTGGCAAAGCCGTATTTGGTCTTTTCTTAAGAAGGATTAGAAACATTGTCAAGCCAGTCTGACCAAAACCACTTAGTGGTGATACAGCTCACACCAGCTTACTTTTTGCCAGAACGGCTCCAGCCAGGTGCCAGAACAGAATGAGTTTTAGCAAAAGGTATTTTTCTTGGAATAGCATCTGGGTCTACCATAAACCAAAGCAGTTATGCTGAGGAAACCGGAATGTGCAACATAGCCTGCAGAGAGTTAATACCTCTGTGAAAGCTATCTGACTGGAGAAATGGACATTCTCAGCGGGTCCTCTCATCTCACAACAAGGGTGTAGGGGGAAACCTGCGCACAGTGCAGCAGTGCCAACAACGGACCTCTCTCCCTCCCGGACCCAGCGCCCTCATCCGCTTGTGTAATCCTCTAGGTCCTCTCTGTCCTCTCCAAAGCAGGAAAAAACTTCTGTCTGGTGCAAAGACGACTTCACAGACAAGGGTATCCAGCTCTCAGAGTGGAAAGCTTCCTGGTAGGACTCTCAATTTTCTAATTAATCCTAAAATATTTTCCAACAGTATTTCAGACTTTCGTTAATGACTGGAGGGTACTTCTGAATACCAAAGCATTGTAGCAATATGTTTATGAAGCTCTGCATGGCACTGGCCATCGCCATGTAGCACTTACAATAGCCATCAAACGCTAGTCTCGCTTGTTCCCTTGTCTTGCTTTCACTTACGAATTTTTCTACCTGGCACTGTCTTTGCATGGAAACGGTGTCTCAAGCCATTTTCTCCTCTTACCATCCACACTCCTGCTAGATGTTGGTATCTGGCATGCCAGCTTCACTGAAGTCCAGTGTTTCTCAGGACACCTTATAGTTGTCTATTGGATATATAGGAACTGGAATGTTGTAATGTCACCAATTACCAACTGCGATGGTCATTGTCATCTTTTTTGAGATGAATCATCACACCAGCCTGTCTCCACTTCTGTTTTTTGCCACTCATTTACTTTTCAGACTACAGTAATCCAGCTGAGGATGAAACATGGATTTTTACATTACGGTGTTCTGGTGCATGCACACACAGCTGTGAACCAAAATGACATTTATATGCTTGTGGTGCTTCCTCCAGACCTATTCTTTGGTCAGCAATATGAATGGGCAGCTAGTATTCATCTTATTGATGACGATGGATCATTGGTGGTTGCTTAACAACTCTAGTAATATGCTTTTTTATAGAATCCAAAGCCTCTCTTACTGTATGCTTTCAGCCCCTTAGGAGGAAGTCCTATGGAGGCACATCAGGAAAGAGCGTGTGCTCCTGGGAAAATACGAGTCCTCAGTCTATCAGAACATATTAAGGGTTTGTTGAACCATCAATCAAGTCTCCATCAAACCTGATGTCTTTGGGCCTGATCCTGCATGTACAGCAATGAATTGGGGCTTTCTTAATGTTCAGCTGAGGAAAGAAAAAGCCCATTGTAGTCTGAAGAGAGCCTGAGATTGGAGCTCATTATGTGCTGCTCGTCACCGCATAAGGGAGTCTTGTTCCTTCTGACAATCAGATTGTGGCCCATGTTGTAAAGCTGCTATAATGTATTTTCATATGCAATCTCCCGTATTTGTATAGTTTAGACCAAAGACTATCAACATAACCAATGTTAGCTTATGGGATGCCAGAATGAAAGCAACTATTGAGCTCTCCAGCCATCAAAGGGAATACAGACCCCCTTACTCTGAAGCTTTGATTTATATGATCCTGAATCGACTTCCACAGTAAGAATACTCTATTCTTTCTTCTGGGCCTCAGACCTTCAAATGGGGCTTGGACTTGGTATTTAGGGAGATTGTGTTACCATGACAATCTTTTAAGCCAGCCACGAGCTTGATTTTCCAAGAGCAGATTGCACAACTTTTGCACTTCGTTTTGCTCACCTCCTCAGTATTTTCTTCAGCTTTCCAGCTCTCTGAATTTTAGTCTCAGGACTGAAGAGCACAACCAAAGTAGATTCAGCTCCACCTCTTACCCAAATCCTTGTAAGAGTTATTTATACATATTTTTAAAATAGCTAGCAACTGATTTAAAAGTGGTTGCATCTTCCTTCCTATCCAGGCAGGTCTGGTTTTAAGAAGAGCCAATGCTGAAATTAATTAGTCTAAGACCAGAATCTTTCTATATTTGGTCATTGTTTCATCTTCCCCTACCCTCCTCTTACAGACTGAAGGATCAGTGAGTTTTGATTCTCTGTCTGAGGGATTACTGAGACGGAAATGAACATTTTACAGGAACAGATGCTGAAATGGCATACTACCAAAGATGTGAAGCTCAATTAAAAGGTAAAATCCTTTTAATTTAGCCTAGTCCTTTCTGGGAAGCATCCAGTCCTAAACAGCTTTCATGTCCTACAACTTTTGATCCTAATGTGAAAACAGTGACCGAACATAGAGACAGGCAGAAACAAAGAGCCTGGTTTTCCACACCCTAGGATCAGTTTAATTTTTCTTTGAGATAGCATATTGGCATCTGAGCTCTATTTTGAGTGTTGCTATTTTGGACAAGCATAAAGTGCACTGCATATTTTGTACATGTATTTTTGGAGTACAGGAAATTGAAACTTGATTCTATGTAGACCATCACCGTAAATATTTCTACTGTATAAAAACATCTTTATTCTAAGAAACTTAAAGTAGTCACAGCAAAAATTAACAAGCTGGCATTTGTCTTTAAGGGTGGGAAGGAAAAAGAGCGTGTAGCCCAATTTGCCTAAGATGAGATTTGTGAACTACAGCATCTCAAAGAATTATCCATTTGGCTTGGATCAGGCACACAAGCACACTTCTCTCAAATCAACCAGACTAGGCAGAATTTGTGTTGCCTTTTGTCTTTTCCAGCAGCTACAAGAGGGAGGATGATTTTTATTTTAGCAGAAAGCCTGCTAATATAAATAAATAACCCATCATAATTTTGTAAACTAATTTGATTTGGCAGAATCAGCTCATGCCAGATCGATATTTCACATTAATCTAATACAACTGCTCAGTGGCAGACCTGAAAAGAGAACCAAGGTTTGTCATAGCAATTGTTTTGACAGGCCATGGACATATTTTCTTGCTTATTTTATTTGTCTGCCACAACTCTCCCTTTGCACTTTCAGGGAAAAAAAAAAAAAAAAGGCATCCCTAAATAAGATCAAAAGCCATAAAAAAAAAAGAGAAGAACTGAATTATGCTGGCTAGTCATGCTTACAGACCACATGAATGTGAATCAGTACTATTCTTGAAAGCTCAGAAAACAGTATTTGAAGTATTTGACAATAGTTGGACCAGGCAAAAAAGACTGGGGGCTGTAGAGGAAGCTTTCAGAGGTGGTCAAAGCCAGCCCAATCCCCCTGACCCTGAAATCAGAAGCATGGTCCTCACTGTGGAAACCTTAGAGCAGCTCTGAAGGCACCAGACAAGTACCCGAGCGTTGACACCGGAGAGGTTCCTTAGGGGTGCAGAAGATACGGCTTCTTCTGCCACAAGCTCATAGTTGAAAAAAAACCCAAAGCAGTCAGACGAAGAGGATAAATATATGACCTTCTCAGCCAGTTTTAGGGCAGAGATGTGACATGATTTTCCATCTGTCTAATCTGCCTTCTCTTTGAGGAAGCAAACTCTGAAGGACACAGCCTAAGGCAATGCAGCCCCGATACCCCCACTGAAATGTTAGTATTAATGCTCTGGATATTGGTCCTGTGGTTCATCTGGGGGAAAAAACAAATAATAATGTCATTTAGCAACGGTCACTCTAGTTTCTGCCTGCAGGACAGCCACACCGTGGCGTGCATGCAGTGTCTGCTTTCAGACCTTGCTGCAATGACAATATTTTGTGAAACAAATATATTCTCTTCACAGAAACAGAGAAAATAATAAACTGCAGAAACATGTATTTCCCTCTTCTCTGCTTAAAGTTGATTTTTTGGGTTGAACATGCCTGTGTTTTCAGCTAGAACACAGACTCCTTTTATGATAAGAAAGTGCAGGAAACCACTAACTATACAGAGCCACTTTTTTTCTTAAAAAGCATCTTGATTAAAAATGAGACTCCATTACCTGGCATGAGCACATTAAAGCCATTGGCAATGTACTGTTTTCTTCACTTACAGCATACTTCATTGTGCCCAGAATCTATCTAATATAAACCCAAAATTATTTTGTTCAGTTATGCCCATAGCCAAGTTTTGCAAACATATTTTGGATTATGCATGTGTTGATGTATAACCTTTTTTTTCATCTTATTTACCCGCTGGCAACTGTACAGTTGTACACTCATGTCCTGGGTGCTAGAATGGGCTGTATCTGTTCTAACTGGATCCAAACAGAAAGGAAGGATGATCATAAAGCTACTGCAGTGAACATCCAAGTGCAGTATTTATATGCTGCTACGATGATAATTCCTTGACTCTGAATCTGCTCTGGGTGAGCAACTGGGAATGTAACGTGGGCCCCATGCTCTTGCATAAACATAAGGAAAACCCAATTTTTCCTGTTTAGTCTGATACCCTGCTTGGAAAGCTGGGCGTGGTGATGTGCCCATTACCAAGCAGGACAGTAATACGCAGCTCTAACATCCACAAATCTGAGAAAGTTTCATGAAACTGGATAAACATTATTGCTGTTTCAGGGATGAAGTGGAGAAAGCAGCAGAGAACACGATCTCAGAGACAGTGCAAGATGTAGGAACAGGCCCTGTGTCTTTTAATCCTCTGATCAGAGCTCTCTTCCCATGGTCCTGTTGTGCTGGCGTAAGAGCATCGGGACTACTTTGCATTTCCAGTTGCTTTCCCAGCACGGATGCAGAACAAGGGAACTGTATCATCTTACCAGCCTCTAAGTACAGCACTTAAATGTTCGTTGGAGTGGCTTTGCGATCATCTTTCCTCTGTTGTGAGCCAGTTTGGACAGAAATGGCCCACCCTGCCAACCAGTATATAAATTCTCCTTTAAGTCCTGTCATTACCATTCATGACAGGGAAGTTACTCTCTTGCCTCAAAGCACTTAAAAAGCATTGTGTGTGCTGTCTTCTGGAGTACTTCTCTACTATGATCCCAAAATTCTGTCAACTGTAAATCGGGTTTCTTTTAACTCAATTCCATTTTTTTATACTTTCCACTGAATTCCTACTTTTTAAAAAATAATGAATACTAGCATCACGCATTTCAGTCTTCCTTCTTAAGAACTGTAATCAGGAAGATTGAAAATATATTTATTAATTCAGCACGTACAGTATTTTCTATCCCAGGTCCTTAAAGTGGTTGAAAAACATTAATCAAAGGAAGTCCCTCAGCATGAAGTCTACATTTAAATAATTTTAAAAATCATAATCCACAATTTTACATCTGCTCTCAAGTTCCAGTGTTGATGTTTGCGATTTTATAGCCACACTTTCCTATTTCTTTTAAAAATATTTTTCTCTCCCCTGCGGCTGTGTGAAAGGCTCAGGAAAAACAGGGGAAATAGACTATTTATCCAGGGAAAACAGTGAAACACATACAACTTAAATGGCCTGATTCTTTCTCTTCCTTACTCTGGTGTAATGCAGAGTAATCCAGTTTTACTCCTATGTGTAATAAAGTTAGCATTTTCACTAACCTCAGTGAATGAAAAAAAAGAAGTATCAATTTGGTGGGGTATATAGGAGGTTCAGACCCATGGGGTTATCAGATGTGGATACTTTTTCCTTCCCTTTCTCCATGCTCCTCTTCCATGCCCCGCAGTATTTCACGTAATTATCTGAACTGCTGTTTGTAATTATAGTTCTGGAAGCTGAAATAGTTCAGAAAGGTGTTGTAATTTTTTTTTTTTTTTTTGGTGTCTCTATACCATTTGGACGGGTTTGAATATCTGCTTCCCCAGTGCACAGACATGACCCATTTCTGCTAAGAACAAGTTTGACCTTCTCTCCCAATTATCCACCACCTGATAGTATATATTAATGACTAAAAATAATTCCTTGCAAGACCCTGGATATTGAGGAATATATAGGTTCTGAAATGGCTGTGCTGACTCCACCCAATATACATAGCTCATCTACCAAACAGCTGCCCATCCTTTGTTTAAAATTTATCTGTTTTCCCAGAAATATAATCTCAAAGGTGTGATATCTCTCTGGAAAAAAAAAAAAAGTAAGATACTCTGATGACTATTCTTATATATTGGGAAAATTGTAACCTTTATGCACTGAACAGGGCAACATGAGAAAGAGAATGAGAGAGAGAGCAGAATTTGGATTACATCCACATCTGAACTCACAGTACTGTTTAGCTTATGTTTAAACAAGAAGAAAGTTAAGAGTTGTTGCAGAAACTTATTAAGATATGGTGGTGGATTTTCTGAAGGTTTAAATTAATATCATTATTATAATTCCCCAGAGCTTTACATTTTGTTGTTTTAATAAAGCCTGATTCCTTGAGTCAAGGCATTTGGTAAGAAATTCACTTCCATTCCTTTTAATGGAGTAAATATCTGGGTAGCTACTGTTGTGTTTCTAGGCAAAAATCCTGAAAGCATGATACCGGATAAAAATTTGCATGCTATTGGGGCAAGTTAAAAATAATACACATTTTCAACTTTTCCATCTCACACCTTAGCTCTAGCCCAAATGTACTCCTGCCACTCTCACAAACTACTTCTGTGGTGCAGGCAACTCTCTTAACTTACATAGGTATTTAGTTTTCCTAAGCTACCAGAAGGAAGGGGCATTGATCATGCAGGGAAGGCCAGAAGATCAAAAGTGCTAAAACAACTAGTAGAAAAATCTAGTGAAAGCTCAGTTCAGCCAAACTAGCTTCTTGCAAGCAAGTGGACAAAGTCTGGGGCTTAAAAGATGCCTTTTGCATCCCAAATAAAAATCCGAGCACACCTAAAGGGTGGAATTTTGTCTTTTCTGTAAGAAGGATGCTATCTCAGGGGCCTCAGCATGCAGCATCCTGGGAAGATGTAAGTCTGGTGACCAGGTGATAAAGCCATGGGCAGCCTCGGCACGTCTATGAGAAGGAAAAACGTTATCTGTGTGCAGGCCATGCTTAGTGCCTGCCTACGAAACACTGGCTTTTCTCTGTACTTGCTGTAGGTTCCCAAAGGTGGGAAAAAACACTGGGTTTTCATTTCAGTAGCCTGCTCCGTAGCAACTCTGTGGCTTCATGTGAAAATAAACACAGCAGAAGACATACAAAACCTGCATTGTGCATTCTATCTGGTAAACAATGTCTTTGGCTCACTAACGCTGCCTGGGCATGGCTTTTGAACTACTGTGAGAAAAAAAAATACCTCTGATATTTCTTGTAATGTCTATAGTAATCCCTTTCCTTCAGTAAACAAAGTGTGTACATTGAAAAGTTTTAAACCTCATCCAGCAAAAGAATGGGTGCATACAAGATTATAAACAGCTGATTTCCAGAAAGGGGATGATTCTGATCTAAAATACACAGGTGAAGGATCTTCCCAAAGGTTATTTTCTAGCAATTAAGAATTATGTTCATTACTAAAGAGAGAGAGTCTTGTGGGAAAAAGAAGGAAGAGGGTAGACTGGAAGGCAGGAGCTGAGTTATAACCTCAGGATAAGACTCAGTGAATCCCTGAAATGGGGTTAGCAGATATGGAAAAAATAAATATGTCATTAAAAAATCCAATTTTTATTTTGAATGGCTCCTGCTACCCAGAAAGAAACTTTATGCTGATATAAGTGTGAATAAATTCTCCCCTCCGATGGTTTACTGGAGATGTGTACCAATGGGATTGTAAAAGCTGCGTTGGACCAGCTAAGACATGCACGCCGTAGTCACCAAGACCTTCACTGGGACTGCACAGGCACAGGAGACACCCCTGTAAGCCCAAAATCATCCCGGTCGGGCCGCCGGGAGGTTGTGGCCTCCTGGAGGGATGCTCTGCGTGCGAGGTGAGCTTACCTTTGACGCAGGCCTGAACCTGGCCGTACCACTCCCCGCAGCTGTCGCAGAGCAGCGTGAACGCCGTCTCCTTGTTGCCCATGACGTACCCCTGGGCGCAAACATAGAGCAGCTCATCCCCCATTTCAAAGCCAGTGTGGCCATGCAGGATGGTGTGGGGGAAGGATGGCGGGTCCCCGCAGGGCTTGTCTGAAAGGAAAAAAAAAAATGAGCTTGTAGAGACCTTGCAAGAGTCTTGAGATGCAGCGCTAACAGCGGTGCTCAAGGATCTGCCCCGAAGACAACCGCGTCCACACATCTCGCACCTCTCATGATTCATGCCCTTATCCTCCTTCATAAACATTTTCAGCTGTAATTGGGAAGACATCTATTGGGCTATAACTGATGTTACTGATGTGTAACAGTGATGCACCTCGAGGGGCTTTGTTTGCAAGACGTCAGCCCAGGACATCAAGCTACAGCTGTCATCTTCTCTGCCTGCTTCTACAAAGGCTTAGGTAGGTTGGGACTGGAAAGCAAAAGCTTGGACATGGTCATTTTTCTTAACTGCAGAGAAGCTGGTGAAACCGTTTGAGGCTGGCACTTCAATGTCTACTGCACCGTAGCAAGCAGGCAGAGGCTGAGCAATGACCCAGTCCATGTACACAGAAAGAAAAGATCTGGGTGGACACCAGTCCTTTTTCAGACTGTGTCTAATGTTCTAGCCTTTCTCAAAAGCAAGTGTTTCCTCCCAGATGCTCAAATTTCCCCTTTTTTAGGTTAGAGACACCCTAAAATAAATGGTAACTGGTGCTTTTCAACTTAACAACACCCAGGGGTAACATAGCTCTGCTCTCCATGGGAATCTGAAGAGCTAAATTTATCAGGATATAAAATCTAGCAAGATGTTTGATAATATTTCTGCTGACAGCACTAAAAGCCAAAATTACTATAAAAAATAACAAGACTGTTTTCAGGTTTTTTGTTGCATGATAGAAGTGCAGAGAGGAGGCAGACAGACAACCATCAACACCAGTGTAAACTGAATTTTAGCTCTCTCTCTCAGGTTTGAACAGTCTTGGCTACTGTTTACAAGTAGTAACAACTACTTGTAACAGCTACAAGTCACAACTTCTAGGCATTGTGGTTTCTCTTCTCCCAAAGCTCTTCTCTCAGAAGTGCTCTTCGAGAGGGGTTTGCCATGTCCTGTTTTCCTCCAGCTTTTTACAGTCCCTTTTGGAATAGACATCTCAGTTACAGAAAAAACAAACCAAACCAACAAAAATCCTATAATGCAAGAACATGATTTTACTGAGAAACCCAACTGACAAAGTGTGCAGTGTTGGTACAAATAAACACTTCTCTATTCTTTCTCAAACCTGGGATTCTTTCCAGTGGTTCTAGAGCTCTTATCAGCTGTCGAAGACAAAACAACTGTTCCACTTACCAAAATAACTGAAGATTCAAAATCTGATTTTGTCCTGACACAGAACAACCAAAGAATGAAAAGGATAATAGGTAGTAGCTCAGGAGATCTGGTAATTACATGGAGTAAAGGAAACTTAGGGCCAGGTCTGTGTTCTGGTATTGATCTCTCTTGTTGAAACAGTTTGCATTGGTACAAAAACCTAATTACTTTATCTGGCTAAGTAAAGATTATGTTCCTTGGAAAGTCTTTCACTTGGAAGCTCAGAAAGCAAACTCCAAGACTAAACATGCAGAAGGAGAATTGTCTTCAAAGAGCACCCTTGCTGCTATGCTAGAGTCCATATGTAGGACAGCGTCAGCACAGGTTGTTGCAAACAACATGTGCGTTGACAGCAATTCACATCCAGGGTTTTCAATAAGCATCAGGTTTGACACAACAGCTCTTTTCAATCTTTTCGGCAGGACCTGCTTTCCTGGTTTTAGCCAAGGACGTTCTGCAAGATCCTTGTGAATACTGGCTGCAACTTTTCCCATCACATACCCACTTCTGACCCAGGCATAGGTAAATACATGTTTATTTAGAAATACGATGGTTTTACGTTGCCAGTTGTTTACTTCATAGTGAAATGAACATCCCACAGTAAACATCCATGCTGTGTCAAAGTTCTTTTGGATCAGGATTTTAGAAATTGTCTGATAGACCTGGCTAACCACTTCTCAACTGGGTGTGCTGAAAAACATCTGCCACTAATTTAAGCGACACGCTACTGAAGTCAAGGCTTTGAAGCCTATTCTCCATACTGTACACATACATATATACTGTCTAACACTTTCAGAAGTTAGTGGGAGTTATGCATACACATACTGACAGAAAAAACAAGCTCTTGAGGCTACACAAAGCTTAGTTTATGTACAGTCTCATGGAGGCTTGGCATCCGGGGAAGTGAGGAGCAGTTAGCAGCTAATGCCTTTCCTGTGAACTTGTCGGATGAATAGAGATTGATGTGGATGAAAGGAATAAAAAAATATTTTATTGCCTCATAGGAAGGCTACAGAACCCTGCATTTCACGTGCTTTATTTATGTAGCTGCTTCCATTGGTACAAATGGGAGCTGTGTATCTGCTCTGAGGGAAGTACTGATCCCTAATTTGTATGGGACAATTATATGTCAGAGGGTATTCTTATCTACAGAGGCTTGCTTCTTAATCCTGTGGCCAGAGAAAGCAGAAAAGTAACACTTACATTAGTTAAATACATTTACCTTATGGCAAACACATTCAAAAAGCACATTATAACCTTCCAGGAAAGAAGGAAGCTGAAGGGAGCCTTACTGCAAAATTTGGCAACATGTGGTAACAGAGACTAAAGAGATCCTGAAAGAGAGATCTGGCTGGTGTGTGAATAGAAGGAAAAGGAGAGGTTTAAGAGATGTCCACGGATCAACACTGTATATTGAACTTTTGAATCTCTCATATGAGACTTTGTAAGGTCGTGTCTTTGCTGCAGAGCATATTGAGAGACGGCAGGGACAAGACAGAAAGCTGATACTGTGCAGATATACTTGTGTCCTTACATCCATTTTGCTGACATCCTCTCCCATGCAAGATATACAGGAATTTTCAGGGTTGCAGCATCTTACGGCTCCTCATCCTACTGCAGTCTCAGTTGCTATGACAATTCCTACTGAGCCTTTTGTCAAACCTGTTCTTTCTGGTACACGTACAGAAGTGGCACTGACACAGCACTCATCAAACCAAGCCGCTGCTGGGGATGCGCTTCAGGTTGTTGTCTGCAGCCTTTGTACCAGGAGGTGGCAAAGCACAGGCTTGTTTGGAACAACAGCCTGTGCTCAGTGCTGGCACTCGGGACATTTTATTGCTAGAAGAGAGGAGGGAGATCTGGGCAGCAGCTTGTCATTTGGAAGGAGCAGCAGTGTTCTTTGTTCAGGCGACTGCAGGGGTTGCCTGGAGTGGTGACACTGGTAGACAACCAGACCCCTCCAGTGCTGAGCAGGTACTGAACTCTCCACCTGGAGCACTGCTTTTGCCCTCGTCTATCCTCCCCTAACCCAGCATATTTTCTTGGTGCTTGCTAAAAGATGAGCCCAATGCACCCTTCCCAGTGGAAGAGCCGGAAGTGTTTGCCTCAGCACTCAGGCCACATCCGGCAGGTCCCATGCTCTGCCTGCTTATGTGAGATCACATCCTCAAACCCGGAAACTTGGAACCTGGTTCTGGACACTGTGACCCTTCCTGAATTTGCCACAGACAGCTCTGATGTCCCAACATCAGCTGCAAGCAGAGTCGACCTTCTGCATGCCATTTTATGAAGAAGAGATGTTGCAAACCTGACCCACGTATTGACAGTGAGGTCAAACCCATAACAGGATTCCACACCGATAGCTGACCTGCTGTAAGCAAGGATGGGTAGAGCTACACCGCGAGATTGCACAGCACAGCTATATGGCAATGTGGAAGCACACAGAAGAGCCTCATGTCAGCACTAATTTGACACAGGTTCTCCTGGCGTGAAAATCACCACCACAGTTGATAAAGAACTCAATATACCTGGGTGGAAATCAGGGTAGAGTCAACCTAGAACAGCTGAATGGGAATAAGTGTTACAAGTGTTGAGCACAGATACATTACTTAGGGCTAGTGATGACTCTGCTTCAGACCTCTTAGAGACCCAGCATCTATTTTTTACAAGGGCTGAAGACACCTCATGTCGATTGAATTAGCACATTCAGTCTTGATTGGCTTTTAGGAATTATGGCCCCTCTGAAGAGTAACTTTAACTCCAAACCTTGAGTGGAAAGAAGTTTGTGACAGGTGACTTCTGGCAATCCAGATTCCTCCAGGAACATTTTCTTGATTTAAACTACAAGCATCTCATCAGTTTGTAAAGATTTATATATATATATATATGTCTTGATAAAATACTGTCTAGAGAAAGGACAGCCTAAGAACATCAACTCAAAAAAGATGCAGACTTCAACTTCCACACCACCTGGCAGAACTGGCAATCTACTGAAATCTGATTATCTGCAATTCCTACTTTAACGGTGAACCATGCTCTGAAAACTGACATGAAACATGCTGTTTGATGTAAAACATCCCCTCTAACAACCACCCAATTCAGCAAAGTTTTTCCAGAGAGACGACTGGAATTTATAGGATGTCATCTTGTCATTAAGAAATTGGAAAATGCAACTCTCAATGCTCGGCCCTATGGAAGATGAGGGTGGATGTTTCTTTTCCTTCTTGAGCGTAGACACACTAAAGCATATGGAATTTTTCATTTTGGATAAAAATGCTGAGTATAAATACAGTACAAAGGAACCAAAACTCAATATAGCCAATATAAGTGCTGCTTGTAAACTGCTGATGTTAGGCTGCCAATCTCTCTTTCATTCAATAGGGCATGTAAGAATACCTTCATTTATCAGTTAAAATATCATCACCAGGTAGCTGGAAATTTGCAGTCAGCTACATGCAGAGCTCTGGAAAAGAAAACTGTAGCAATGAAAAAATGAAAAACTTCACATCCACAGCAAAGCATGACAAACACAGTGAAAGTGTGTGAATATTACATAAAGCAAATTGCAGTTTGATTGCTCTTGTGAAGCACATTTAATATTTTTTCTGTAAAGAGCATGCTAATTCCTTTTTTTTTTTCTTACTGCTGAAAAAGGCAAACTAAAGTATGTACATAAGTCATCAAGCTTTGATGGTTTTCTGGAGCCAGCGGCCATGTTTAACACAGTTTGATTTGCATTTATGCTGTACGCTACTACAAGTTGCTGTCTGTTCAGTTTTTCTATGGTGGCAGCAAATCAAAGCCTTACGGAATAGAAATCTTACTTGTTGCCTGTAAATAGCAGTGGGTCACCGAAAGAACCAGTAAAACTTAACTTGGGAGCTATTAACAAAGAGTTCTTTCCTTTGTTGCATTAAAAAAACCAACCAAACAAACAAGAAAGGGAGCAGAGAGGATTATATACGTATGAAAGTGAACAGTATGCGGTCCTGCAAAAAAATAAGGCTGGTAGGAAAAATTCCAGCATTCTGTTTTTCTTGCTTTATCTCTTTTGTACCTTGAGGCATTTTCTTAAAGCTTTGATAGAGAATAAATACACACTCTGTGGGCCAGGTCTGACTTATGTGTGATACATCATTTCCAGAATAGGTGGGATCTAACATATTTTTAGGTAATTTTTGGCATTTGGGGCTAAGAGAAAAACTTCCCGATCTCAGCAGATCCTGAGGTGGTACAGAGTTATCTTCCTGACTCTAACGGCTGCATAAAACATTTGTTTCCAAGAAACTCAGAAGACACATTTCTCCGTGATGTGAAAACTGCAGCAATACCCACAGCATTCATAAAACACTACAGCTACATCTTTCTCTGTCAAATATAACTCTTAGTACCAATTCCCTGGAAAACGTAACTATTAGTATCAGAGCCTGCTGTGATTCTTCTGTGTGTACTGAACAAAATCCATTTCAGAAGCACCAAAAAAAGGTTTCTCTTTCTTCAGGATATTTATTTGTAAAAGCCTGACGCTGTAAGCACACCCAGAGCTCTTTCTAGCACCTGACCACTGCCTCGGCAGTTGAGGCGTGCGCAGGTATATGCTTAAGCAATTCAACTGAACTTCTTCACCTATTAATAAAGACTAATTGAAAATCAAGGCCTAAGAAGGGAATTCTGTGGTGATTCGTACTAGAAGTTCCATGGTGGTTTGAGATGCCCTTCGCACAACCCTAAGAACTGGAAATAGAGTTGTGAAGACCTACTGTCACCAACTTCTTAGTTCCTGAAGGAGAGAAGGCTGATGTGACGGTTCTCCCCGTCCATCCTCAACCTGCTGAGTCTGCCCGAGCTTGTGGCTGATCTCAGCCAAGTCTGACAAAGAGGGAAAGCTGCTGAGTGTCTGCTCATTTTGGTAAGATGAGTTTAAAGGAGGGAAGAGCCAAAGCCAGATGTTTTTTTCCATTGGGATGGGCACGGGAGGCACTCGGCTCTTACCCGTTCCCACGGGTGGTGCTGGCCAGCTGACCGGCAGTGCATACAGGTGGACAAACCAGCATATTCACGACTCCAAGGAAGGCACCGCACATGCTGCCTCCTGCCCAGCCAGCCATGACCAGACCCAGCAGGGAGATGATGGGAAGAGAGGTTAAGAAATACTGGAGAAAGAACCAGATTAATTTCCTATAGGACTTCAGGTTATTGGTTGGATGGATACGGAAGAAATGAAAGGGCTTGCGGTTATTGTGCATGGGGACATACGTCTCAGTGTAAGAAACCTGGGATTTATCATTCTTGTCAGAGCAAAACAACTTGCTTTTTGTGCTTGAATTCAATACACAGGTCTTAATACTAATGTATTACTGTATCATAATCGAAATTGTATTAATTCCACTTTACTGAAAGAAAACATACTTCAGAGTTTTCAAGTAAGGAATTCATCCCTCATAACTTGGACGTGTTGTTATTAGCCACATGTACAAACCAGCAGAACAGATACGCTATGTCTGAAGCTGCGGTGTGGGGTTTGCTGTTGTTGCTTCTTACTGGATATTTACTTCCCAAAACTGAAAGTGGCATCCCTGAGGTGTAGGATGTTCCTCCATCAGCCAACTGGTTTGTGCTGGCTTGTGTGGTATACTTGTGTGTTAAGGCTGTTTTCTTCCTGGACTTTGCCCTTTTCATACCAACTACACACTAGGCTCTGCCACACGACTTTGTTTAAGCCTTTCTATTCAAACAGCACCCCTGCGTCCAAAATTTTTTATGTATTCAAAGGAGAGGGGACCTTATTGTCATCCAGAAATGCTTCTGTGTGGAAGGACTATTTCATGAGTGCATTGGCATGATCATCCCATTCCGTCATCAGGAAACTTCCCACTTGTATAACACAAATCATTCAGAAATTCTCTCTTCTTTGCAAATTACCCGAATTTTCCCCTGAGTTTTGGCTGTGCAGTTTCTGAGTCCTGTGCAGTACTCCTCTCCAACAAGCATTGTCAGACTGTGTGTTTATCTTCACCCCCGCCCTTTACCATGAGCAGTAACCCAAATGCGAAAGGCAAACATGATTCCTACCCTGGGATCCAGTATCTACGTGTAAGCTCAGACGCAGCAGGTCTGGGGACAGGGGAGCACGAGGGCACAATGGAACAATAGTGGCCAGAGCAATGATTTCAGCCTGCCACAGCTGTCCCACCCACCAGAAGGTTTTTGTCGAGGGGGGGATGATGACAAAAGAGAGATTTGAAGGAAGACAATGAGAGAGTTTTGCAGATGTTTACAGGGAGCTGCTCCTATATGTGAGGAGCAGCATGGAAGAAAGCACAAAGGTGCTTGTGTGACAACATTAGCAACTGGGTGACAGAGCTGGCATCGCTCACAGCAGCACGGAGCCTGGAGTTGATATTAGAGAGTTTTTTGAGAGGCTGGTCAGTCAAACTCTGTGAGTTTTGAGTGACTGGGAGCACATCAGATATGTATCACCTCTGCCACATTTCACTTCAACCGTATATTCATGACCACTGCTACCACTGACCCTTTATCGAAATGCCTGTCTGTGTTGCAAACTTACTGTTTGTCGGTAAATGCCATCTGCTTGCCCCTGCTTTTCTTGGAAACTTTGCAGGGGACATCAACAATCTGTTTCAGGGGTTCCCAAATTTCTTTTACATGATACTGCCTATCAGTAACCTTTTGGGGTTTTTTTTTGCCTTCAGTATCTGTCTTTCCTTGTGGGTTCTGGCATTTGAATACCAAAAGTTTAAGCACCAACTTAAATTTGAAATAATTTGGTTTTCAGAATCATCCATGATATACCTGAGTCTCTAGCAGGTCTGCATTTGCTAACAAGAAAACCCAAACAAACAAACAAAAAATTAATATGGAGGCAATGAGGTTATTTGCATACAGATGTTGTATACTAATAGATGTGCAACAGGACTGTGTTTTGCAGCTGGAAGCCAGCTTTCCAAGGTACGTTCAGCTACGGTGCTGAGTACATGAGATGCTTCAGGCATCTCTGTTATATTGGCGTTAGATAAATTCTTTTCCATAAAGCATATTCTCTGAATGCCAAAATGAGTTCTTCTGGATCAGTTGTGCTGTTTGAACTTCCTAAACTGCAGCAAAGACAAAAGATAACGTAATTTATTTCCTGCAACCAATGTAGCAGTTGGCTCACTTAGCAGGCAATTACTCTAAGGATTTATTCCTTAACATTCCCTCTTTGCCTCTCAGCAGTAGAAAAATTGAAGGCAAAATTTCTGTGTCGCAAGACAGCAATGACTGTGCATTATTTCAATAGTATATCAGTGCTGACCTTCATCCTTTACACAAAAAGCATCATATTGGTCATTCTCAAAGGAATCGGTTTCAATTTTAACATCAATGGTTTTCACGTTCTGCTGTTTGCTGCCCGTCTTTCTGCATATAATTGTCCTAAAATAGAGAAGAAGAAGAGAAAAATAATCAAAAATCTGGAGCTGTAGATGCAGGTGAAATTTGGAGATCTTTTATCACAGTAGTCAGGCTTTAGCCCCAGCGTAACTGCTTAATAGTTGGCAAGTAAGGCATTAATGTGGGAAGATCTATGAATAGAGCTAAGGGACAATTAGAAGTAATTAAAAAAATATTTGCTGTAGAACAGTTCAAGGCATAGGAAGCAATAGAGAATGTTTATCTTATTATATTCTGTAATACCTCTCAACATCAGACCAAGTCCCAACATGTTTAAAGCCACACTGTGCACTCACATTCCAGTAATACATATTCCCACCAATGGCACCTGGACAAAAGCTATCAGAATGCTCAAGATTTGGTCTGAAAGATTATAAATCATTAGCATTTTACATTAAAAGGACATTAAGGTTGCATATTTAACTGCTCAAAAGTGAACACAGACAGCTCAGAAAATTTGACTGGAGTTTTTTGATTAAAAAGCTGCTCTTTTTTTTTTACATAATTCCACATCTCTGTGTAAACTCCATTTCTTTTGTCTTGGTACTCAGCAGTACCTAATCCATCCTGTTGCCCTTCATAGGCTTGAGCAAAGGTAATAAATCTGTATTTGGTTTTACAACTCTCTAGATGCTGAACATAAAGGAAGAGATTACTAATTATCTCTTCTCTCAGCTGTACTGGCTGCTTAAAACTAACAAATAAAAGACAGTTTGTTATAGAAGACACTGGTTTTACTGTTACACTGAAGGTTACAAAGGCTGGGAAAGTGAATTCAGCCCACATTTTTGCAGCTGTATATTAATGGTGTGGGTTTTATTTTTTGTGGACAGCAGGTTTGTAGAAGTGTTGCATGGTCAGCTATTCTAGTGAAAGCAAGACAAAAATGCTTTCCACAGAGGAATCTTTCCAGTGGAAGACAATCTATCATTTTGTATTCTGCCATGGTTGGAATAATTTTGCCATCAGTCCAACAGTCAGTTTGAAGAATAAGATAAATGTTGACTAACCGCCCATTCACTGAGGGTGGAAAAGATCCACTGGAAACCCAGTATTGAATCACGCACTTAAATACTACATAACAATAGGTTTACACAGGTGGAGTGAATTACAATTGTAAAGGCAACGGTAATTCTGGCATGTGTTAGCTTTTGAGCTGTTAAATACGCAACTTCAATGTTCTTTTAATGTAAACAAACAAAAGCAACATGAAGCAAGACATATGGTGGTGGTCACGCGTATGTGCCAGAACGGTTCCTACCACACTTCTGCTCTGGAAAACTGTGTGAGGTCATCCCCTAGTGAAAGTCCCTTTACAATTTCAAATCAAATATGTTTCTTTTGTAAGGAAAACAACCCTTGATTTTTCTGGGGGTCACCTGAAGAACAATATTGTCCATACGAGTTCTCTTAAAATTTAATGTATTTGAAGTCTGAGTCCTCTAAGTCAGTAAACAGGCATCTGGAAAACTGTGACTTGATCTGCCAAAATGAGTTCAGACGACTGGGAGAATCAGGCCATCAATTAGAAAACTTTTGCATGTATTTATGTATTGTTCCACTAGGTCTTACAAGGCCCAAGCGAATGAAACAATTATATCCCCCTTCAAAAAGTGACTTACCAAGCTTAGTCTTTCCAATAATTGCTCACTCACTTAGGTACTGGGATCAGTTATGCCCTACAACACTGAGTAGACAGATACTGACATGTTTTTAAAAATTTGTGCCTTTTACCTGCAATTGTGTACTTCAGACTTCAAACTCTCTTTAAAAAAAAAAAAAAATCCAAACCCACAACAGTTTTGAAGATTGTTGCCATCATAAAATTGTGGTCGCTGAAAACCAAGCTACATTCCTGTCTATGCTCAATCAAGGAATAAAATTCATGATACTTGGAAGCCACTTTTGAAAATCTTATCTTGATTTTTCTGCTTTCTAATTCCAGTTTCTAGCCAATATATTTTGCTTCTGCTCAAAGCACTGTAATTTCTTTATCATTTCTTCACGAGGAGAAAAAGTTATCCGTGGGTGACACATCCTTGGTATATTCAGGTCATCTCCAAAACAGGATAATCATGTGTAAGATTGTGGAAGAGCAAGGAGGTTTTTGGGTGTGGTTTTTTTTTTTTTAAGTACTGTACAGTGAATTACAAGTTTGTTGTTGATTGATAGAATATACTGATTAGTTAATTAATTTTAAGAGCATTTCTTAGCTGCTACCCAATGAGACCAAACTTACAAAGGTGTGTCTTGCATATAGTTTTAACTTTATATATAAAAGAAGGCTTTAAATGACATTAAGATTTTTATAACATATTTCTCACTGAACTTTTCCCACATGAAGTTTAAAATTTGCTTTTTCTGCCTATTTCTTTTTTTCCTACAACAGACCAGACCCTAATCTTTTACATAGAACTCTAATTTGGACTTGTTTCATATTGAAATTGATCTGATTAAAACTACAAACATTCTAACATAATTCTTCTGAGATGAAAGAAGCCATGTCTTGTAAGCATACAAAAAATAGAAGGGGGAAAAAAAGGAAAATCTATTTCATCTTTCCCATTCCTCCTTCTCTGTCAGTAGTTTCCCACCGTAAGCTCAATCCTGCATACTTTAAACATCTTCAGTAAGCTGTTATTACTGCTCCTGAAAGGAGCTTCCAGAGTGCTCAGCATTTCTCAGTAGTGGGTCTAGCGATCCGACCTGCAGCGCCTTTGGCATAGCAATAATCTCTTTGCAGTCAGTAGGACTCCAGGTATGACTAAAAATGTTCAACAACAGCCTCTTTTGTCTGAGTTCTTCAGGCTGGGTATATGTTTCCCTAAATCCTAAAATGCTAGGTTTTCATCTATAATTATAGATTAAATACATAGGTACTCTCTTGTCTCAGTTCTGAAAGGCAGGTTTTGATGCTTTTAACTTTATTACATTTTTCATTTGAGGACAAAAAAGCAGCTATAAATTCAGCATTCAATGTATTTTAATATCTTTCAGCAGCAGCATTGCCATGCTGGAATAAGAAACAAACAATCATACATTTTTCCTACTCTTTCCAGCACCCTGCTGAGAGGTTGTAGAAATGTATTGCACAGTTAGGTTTTTTACTATTTTGAATTGTTGCACAAGGGCAAGGATCATGGTTGGAGAGAAGGCCACAGAGTTTATAGTTTTTTAGGGATACAGCCACCTCCCCAGCCATTTAGAAGAACGTAGTCATGCAAGGAACTTTAATTCTATTTATTGCTACTTTCATGGAATAATTGCACTTAAACTTACACAGGCTTGCTCATTACTCATCCTTTTAGGGTACATTATAATCTGATGCTTGGAGCAGTGGAATTCGTGATTTTGTACCTTGTATTTAATACACAGATGCAATCTTATTTTCCCTCCTGTGGAGACCTCTTGTGAAAGTAGACATGCTCAGAGGGAACATACTGAGTTCAGACTGCAGATCGTCCATAATAATCCTCTGTATTTAATACATATCTGCTTGAAACATCCATGCATCCCTGAAAATTAGTTACACTGCCATGAGCTCTGGAAAACTCTCCCTCACAATCAAACCATAAAAATCAATCACACATATTATTGCTAGAGACAGCATTAATTACCATATACTATCAGTAAGGTAAAAAATCAGTAATCAGTAAGGGAAAGGAGGTATTTAGTGGTGTTGAAAACAGACCCTGCTCTCTGATGGAAAGTGGGAGGGTGACTGACGGTGTTTCCTTTGATTTCTTGACAAGACAACCGAAAGTTACTGAGAATCTTCTGTCCACTGCTATCCAGCCTAGGACAACCTGCTTCATGAAGCCTCTACTCACCTCAAGTGAGAAAACAAGAAACCACAGAGGCTCTGTGCTGTGTTGAACCTCAGCTTGATTTCTGCTCTACAATTCATCTAACTAAAAACAAGAGTCTTTCCCCTGTACCTATCCTGATAAAAAAATCAGAGGTTGGCCAAGCTAATCATTGTTTTCCTGGGTCACGACCCAGGTATTGCATTTATCATGTGTTTGCATAAGGAGAAAATTTAATATATAGCACAATAAGGTATGGACTACACTTCTAGGAGCCTTCCACTTACTCTTGCACTGGTTAAAGTTTTCCTAATCTATTAACTAAACAAAAATAGGGATATTTTGAACTTCTCCTAATTCCTCCATTCTAAGAAGGAAACAGCAGAAAAATCTGCATGTATAGCATTTATTTCACAATATCCCACAGTGTACCATTATGCAATATATATTATTAAATATATCATAATGATATTCTTGAGCCATGATAATGACACTTGATTTTATATATTGTATATATGCATGAATAATAAATATATATAATAAACACATAATATTTTTATATAAATCATAAATTCTTTTTATAGTAGTATCCACTGATACTTCTACTTTCTAAGATAATTACAGAGCAATTTTGTAATACCTGAAAACTACAAGTTTCAAGTTTATATGACATAGCATGATCCATCCACAAAGAAACCAGTAGGTGGGACTGGGGTGTTTTGTAGTCACTACTTTACCTGCCAACTGAAGGTATGTTTTGTAGTCTTAGTCAATAAATTTACCAAACTGAGTCAGAATGGGCTTATGACATTTATTCATGGTAGTAGGAACTCGCATACGAATATATTCAACTCAGAAGAACATCAACAATGTGTTAGTTGAGGCTGTGTGAAAGTCCGGTTCATAAGAGAATATAACTGAAACAAACCTTCCCCTAATTAGAAAGTTAAAAACTTCATCACTCTTCTTAGTCAAGATAAATCTTTAATGTCCTGTGCTAATTTTGTTTTCATGGGTCAGCTTTACCGCTTGTGTTTCAGTAACTAGGTGAGAGAAAAAAAATCAATGGTCTGGAAGCCAAACTAGAGCATTTTTATTCTTAGTCTTTCCCTTCTGTAGTTTGGGAAACTGCAAATTATAAAGCTGGCTCTGATGAGGAATAAAATATAAATGACATGTTCACGATTACTGAAGGGAAGAAAATTTCCCTGAAAAGTCATGAAGGAGAGCACAGGTGGGCTTTGGAAAGTCCATTGACTGGGAACTATAGAGGCTAATTTTGGCTGGATTCGACCCAAAGAAAGCAGCTGCTAAGTGTGACATGAAGACATTCCAACAGCAGTACTGCCACTGGAAATGTCAAAAGGAGGTCTTACCAAGGCAGAACCAATATCCTTTAGATTCTTAAAAATATACACCAAAATGCAGTCTTTTGTGCTTAAAATTTTACACACGACTACTGAAATAGTAAGGCCTCTGTTCATTAAATAAATATGGCCCATTCATGCAGATTTTCATACTGTAGCCTAGTATGAAAGATTTTATATAGCCATTTTACTATAATATCACTATGTACACATAATTTGAGCATTCTTAGTGCATATAGAGGAGAATCGTGTTGCTTCCTGGCCTGGAGTAGCTGGGTGCTGAAAGATGCAGCAAGTGTCACGAGAAAGGTGACTTTACCCAATTTCATTTTATGGGCTCCCATTTAATCCATGGCTTTCATTGCAGATGTTATTGATTAGTTACCAATGGGCTTAGAAAAAAAAAGAAAAAGCCACACAAAAATAGTTGCTGAGCACCATTAATTTAAAAAGAAGCTCAGTTCTCAGACAAAAGGCTTTCAGATAGGACTAAACATTAGAGAGATTGTAAAAAAAAAAAAAAAAAAAGTTAAGTTCTTTTGAAAATGAGAAAATCAACCCCATTAGAACTAAGTGGCAAGTTAAAATCCTGGTATTAGTTGCTCTGGTTCATTTGATAAGAGTAACCATATCCCCCTCATGCCTTCATTTTGCTAGGCTAAACAAACTGATCACCTTTAATCACTCCTGATAAGAGAGGTGCTTGCTTAGACTGATCCTAGTCTGAGTTTATCCCTTCTGAGCCTGGACACCAAGAATCACATGGCACTGTTGCAGGTGATGTCTCACCAGTGCCTCATTCAAGCCCTTCAGTGGTGCCCTCTCTCTCCTGGAAGGGCTGCTGGATGTCTTTTAGGAGGACTGCATTTCCCTTTTTCATAAATTTTATGTGAGTCATTTTATTTTACGACAGGCTCGTTGCCATCCTGTGTTCTGTGAATGCACACAGTTCTTTCTCCTGCTCTGCCTTTTCCAGCTGAACTGCTAGCTTAAGGCAGAAATTCCTAGTAGCCTTCACGTGATACAGTTCTATTTCACCCGATTTCTATTCCTTCATCTCTGAAGTCAGCCATCCTTCCTGTTCCATATTGTGATTTTCCTTGGTCTTAACAATGAGTTCTAGCCTTCTGGCATTAACTAAATTCACTAGCATAGCCCTACCTTTTGTGCCAAAGTCTGCTAAAGTTTTGCTAAAGCCCTCAAAGTTTGTTTAAAAAACCCTCCCAGTAAAAATACAGTTTAAAAGTGCGAGTCCCAGCTAAGTAAATGGCTATTCTGTCATGCTACATTTTAGCAGGTGGTGTTTTGTGTGCTTGCCCTACAAAATACAGCACAATTTTATTTTCTTTTGTATGAGGCTTTTTCAGGAAGAGCACATTTTCTAAAAAATTCTTCACTTATTGGGCTGTCTGTTTTACAGGAACTGTGGCTGTCATACTTTGCTCATGCTGTCCCATCAGGTTGTGCCATGAAAAGATTCGCATCCCTGCAAAGCTGATGTAAAATGGGTCAAGCCCACTTTTCTCTGTGATATCATTCCTTGGAGTAAACTGGTCATGTCCGTACTTTAAACTCAAGTTTCTTGACTGAGTTTCACGTAGAAATCCCCATTCCTGAAACACCACTGCTCTGTTTTTCCTCTGTATGAGATTGTCTGAGATGACTGACAAGAAACAATGAGAGGACAAAGTCATCTTCTAGCAGAGCAGGACACCAGCTGTGGGCTGTGGGGCTAGAGTTTGTCACATGAAGACATTTCAGAGTGCGAGACCTCCTCAGACATTTTAGCATTTTGAATTGGACCATGTCCTGTCAGCTGTGTCTGGGTTTTTCTTTTGAAGGGAATGAATTGACTCACCTCATACAGACATCTGAGAGCACATTCATATGCATTCTCATCAGGCAGAGCACAGCCTTGAAATAAAACAGAGAGCTTGCCAAACTGACGTATCATTAAGACTGCTTCTCTGCAAATAAGCAAGTGGATGCGTTATACCATGTACACCTGGATAGATTTCATGAGGCCCACAAGTCCAAGGGGCTACACACACAGACGAGAGGACTGGCATGGGTTAGCGATCAGCCCTTATTTCATTCCTTGGATATTGCTTTTTTCTTTCCCAAGAAATGTGCTGTTACTACCCTACTGCCAGGTGCTGTGCAAGTCCCACGCAGCAGGCAGAAAAAGAAGTAGGTAGTGTTGTGAAATGTCATTTCTGAGCCTTATTATTACATTTCCCACTGGTGTCATCTGCAGTGAGGGCCCTGTTGTGTTTGACACTGTAGAAGCATTCAATAGGAGTCAGCACAAAACCCCAAGAGCTAACAAAAGGAAGGAAAAATAGAGATGAAGTAATTTTCATAGCAGCAAACATCTGGTCTGTGGTCAGCCAAGAAAAGAACCCCAGTCTTCTGACTCCCACAGCAAGCCTTATTCTAGCTGACTGTGCTTGCTCACTCCAGAGTTATCCTCTCTGAGACAAATTGTCCAGGGACTGGGTAGGAACCAGCCCAGGGCAATTTCACACACAGGAACAGGTTGGCAGCCCTGTAGGAGGTCTATTACAGAACAGAAAGTCTTTGCAGAGCTTCAAAGGCCTTATAAAAGGGATGCATGGCTTCATTCTTTTGTAGACAAATAAGGAACAGGATAGGGAATAGGACAGCTTCAGCTTTTCAGTCCTAGAAAAGTGATGGAAATGAGTAAATTTGCTATGAATAATCTTAATAGAAGCTGTTGAAGATGTTTACAATTTCTAAAATAAATTGCTGCTTTCTACTCATGTGTGCACAGGGCTGATCACAAGACAAATTGTGTCATGTTCATTTTCCAAATTTCAAAAACCCCAGAAATGAACATAAGACGCTACAGAACACGTGCTGGAGGACCTGACACAGCGTTTGCCAGTATGACATCTGAATTCAAAAGACAGCAGTGAGAGGCCTCCAAAGAACACTAGCACCTTTTTTTCATTTATACTCTGGCAGATCGCTTGCTGGTTTTACTGACTCATTGTCTGACATGCAAATTAGTTGTAAGAGTGTCATTTTAGTATAAATAGCTATTAGGGCTTATCTGACAAAC
Source organism: Eurypyga helias (assembly GCF_000690775.1). NCBI lineage: Eukaryota > Metazoa > Chordata > Aves > Eurypygiformes > Eurypygidae > Eurypyga > Eurypyga helias. The sequence continues at coordinate 41,296 of NW_010255309.1, read as the reverse complement.
AAGACCTGACTAACGATATTTCATTACCTGAAATGTAACAATGTGTAATGCTTTATAAGTTACACATTTCGGGACTGACTTGTAAATGGTTTACTTCTGGGCTGTTAAAAGAAGTTACCCCTTATCTTCTTACTTCTTTCTAGTTGTCAGTGACTCTTCTCTGAAAGTTTCCAAGCCTTTGGACCTGCCAGCAACAGGCCTGAACTATGAATTTGGTTGTTCTGAACAAGGGGAAGCGGAAGACAAAAACATCTTATGCTTGTGAAAAAGGCTCTGACCCAAGCTGCTCAAACCACAACACTATGAAGTTTACTATCTCTTTGGATTTGCTGGCAGGGAATTAGTTGTTTAGGCAATTTCTATCCTACATCAGTTGAAGTGAATCATATTTGTCGAGACCTGCTGCTTGGACTAGCCCAGTTTGCAGGGACTGCCGTGGGTTAGAGAACACAAGGTGAACATCTCCACCAGTAGGTTGGTGTCTTCTTCCACTGGCAGCATTCTGCAAAATGGTGGGTTTTAACACCCTAACTGGGAGCTGGTTGCCCACTCTGCTCAATTCTGGCTTACAATAGACAAGAGATGAGCACCTCTACCAGCACAGCTGAGGAGACAACTGTCACTGCTGTGGGTCAGTAAGAAGTAGGTTGGAGTGAGCTGGACTGCAACAACCTGGTTGGATACAACAGAGGACATACCATTATAATCCCAAAATCTTTGCATACTTACATATGGATCAATATTTACATACAGGTCATGAGAAATTTGACCATTACCCAAAGAGGGCCAGTTCTTCAGACCAAAATGTCATCTTTGCCCATGTAAGAGGTACAGCCCAGAGAGTGGTCAGTATAAACAGGTCCTAGCTGACTCAGTGATATGCCTCAGTCATAACAGGATAAACCCCCACAGGCTTCCAGGCCCTGATTTGGCTATAAAAATAATAATAATGACACAACAGCCAACAGTGATGGATATATTTACTAGGAGTATGATTGTAATTTATCACTAAGACCATAAAGTAGCTATCAGAAGTGAACAAGTCACTGCCTTGTGTAAAGCCTCGAAAACAGATCTAGAGGAGAAAAAGTCCTTACATCTCTGCTAGAGCTCATGTTCGGTTTTCAGTCTATGCGGTGGAAGGAGGACTGAAGTGTGTTGGAAAACCTGCAGCACTATGACTTCACTCACATTGTTTGTTTGTGTTTACTTCTACTGCCAACGTCTAATCCATTTTCCTTGGGGGAAAGATTAGGGTACTTTCCAGGAACCAAATAAATAAAACAAACTGCATTCTTCCTGAAATTAGGAACCCGTTCCCTTCTATTCATCTCCTTTCTGATATACATAGTCCCAGAGGATATGGAAGAATATTAGACTAAAGCTCTGTGATCTGCACCAGATGCCAGTCAGCTGCTGGGAGGAATCCCAAGGTTTAGAGCCAACCTATGAAGTCCTGAAGGGTTTTGGACCCAGCAAACATGGGGAGGTCACTTGTCTCCCAGGCCATGCCATCACATTAGAAGATGTGGAGGTCTATCAGGATGAATAACAGTGAGCAGTCCTTTATTTTGGAAATAATTTTCCCCAGTTCTGTACCTTTCCAAGCGTGCTGTGAAGCCTGCTATCCCCTCTCCATGTTAAATCGGTTGAGGAGAGAGTGGATTGGGGTTTTTCTGTTTACCAGCTATCTTCATCCTTGCTATCACATTTCCATTTATCAAGTGAATCCCCAAGATATTGAATAAGTACCCAGAGATTTATTTTTAAAATTAACTAATTAATTTAGTAAAACATTTTAAGTCTCTTCTTAGTAGCTTTTCCATGCCTTTAATAATTCTTAGGCCCTTTTTAGAGCCTGTTTTTGTACCTTTCTTAAGGTAGTGTGTTAACAGTATTACATATAATATTCCAAAGGAGGTTGTTACACTGACCTATATGTGTGCATGTATATATATATACACATATATGTACTTCATATTCTTGATTCCGTTCCATAAGCACTCCAGCAACTTGTTTGTTTGTTTGTTTTTACTACAGCTGCAGATTGACAGAGGTTTTCTTTGTGCTGTCCATAGTGATATCCTCATACCTTTCCTGGGTTCACAGAGGTAGATCAGAACCATCTAAGATATTTTTAAGTATATTGCATATTCCTCCTGTGCGTATTATCATCGAACTCCATTTGTTGTCATTTTGCCCATTCATCTAAATCCCTCTGAAAACCCTTATGCTCTGCTTGAGCTTGTCCAACTTGAATAACTTTGTCTTATTTGCGTACCTTGCACTCGACTGCTCATTTCCTTCTCCAGAGCTGCACTAACTAACAGTGAAATTGGTGTAGTCTTTTTAGGCATTATACATTTCCTGGTTTTCCCCAGAGTCAAAAACAGTTCAGCGAACCAAGTAACATACATTCTGGTGCTTGACCAGCCATAGGTAAAATAGTCCTAGAGAAGAGAGTATCAAACTCTAGCTCTGAAGAACTGTTGTCTCTGGTGAAGCTCCCCAGTGAAGGTCAGATGTGCTGACTGCACAGCAATGGCATTCTGATGCCCTCCCATAATGTCATTTCTGATAACTATTTTAGAGACTTCATATTAAGGACAGTTTTATTGAAGGAATGGTGTATGGAAAGTTGGAAGGGATGAAAGACCTTCCTTTCCTTCCATCAGTATGATGATGTCTACATTCCCACCATGGTGTGTGATGTACAATACTGTCACTGTACCCAATTTTGATATTGAAGATATTCAGGGATATGTCCACAACTGGTCTATTAACAGTCGTAGCTCCAGTGCCTGCAGTAATTAATTGAGGATGTTTCAGGACTAACTATTGGTATTGCTTAGATAAAAAAAGGAGGGTTTCTTCTACCCATCAGCACTCCTTCCATAACACAGAGGCTGTATAAAAGAACCAGTTCAATAAATTTGCACACACTTCTTAGAGATGGGTAGGTTTCCTGGCTCTTCAGCCTCCATGACATCCCAGCAACCAGCTTAGGAAAAAAATTTTTAGGGTTTAGACCACTGTCTTATTATATCCTTAGAGATTTCTGGATTTTTGTTTAATGACCAAAAGTACATACAAATACTTTTTCAATCTTCCACCTGGGGAAAAAAAAAAATAAAAGGATCGCTAGAACTAGTTTCTTTTGCTTGAAGTTTTTTAAATATCTCCTTCCATTAATAGTAGTAATTTCCTGTCCTTTGGTAACTTTATCATTAAAAATACATAATCCATAATGCTTACTTAAATGGCTGGTAAGTGTCACAAAATCCAATAATACAATAAAGTTTGGGAACGTAGAAAAAATGTCTGGATAAACCAAAACTTTATCACCGTTGAACATCGACAGCTGGTTAGATATTACCCTCTAACTCATGAGAACTTTGCAAAGCACCTCAAGGGAATGAATATACGTATTACACTCAGGCTGTGGCTGGTAAGCCTGCTGAAGGAAGGACTCAAGAAAGAAGGGGCTTCAGATCCACTCATGCTGGGAAATTCCTGCATGGTCCCAGGTTCAGTGAAAACAAACATTTGTTGTTGCTCAACAAATGCTCCTCAGCTCCTCCATTTTGCTTTTTTTAAATTGATTTTTCTATTATTTGGTCTCTTTGTCAAATACGAAGCCCGTCTACCTGCACCTGAGACATGCTGTGAAGAGTTTTTGCAACAAACACTCCACCACGTGTGCATTATCCTATGTAAGTACACCTAAAGTCATTCCTATTTGAACGTGGCTATTGTCTGCTCAGACATGTGCAACTACCTGAGACAGATAGGTGGTTTCCATGAGAAGCTCAGCAAACTGACCTCAGTGGCCACAGCCTGCAAACTCTTTTAGGGCTCAGCATCCCTCCATAGGCCAGGTGGAAAGGAAGCACGAAGAAAAGAGGAAGAGGGAATCACTTCAGATCTGTGAAATATGTTATCTGAGACTGAAAAATATTTGTGTCCCTGCAATAATAGCTGTAAAAAATTGATTTAGTGAGGAGAGTGGAATATTTAGCTGTACATCATGGTGCTTCGATTGCGGCACGTGTTTTTGAGTAATATTCTTAGTCAAGGAGAAAAACTTGCTCAAGAACTGTCATTCATACTTCCCAGGAAGGGTTATGCTGTTGTCCTTACCCGGTGGAGCCACCAGCGAGCCATCCCGTGGTGCAGCCAGCGAAAGAACAGTCCAGAACAGCCCTTTTCAGTTCTTCTGCAGTTGCTAAGTGAGCACTCAGGTCAACACAAGCTTTCTCAGCTTCAGCTAAATCCAGACCCTGAGAGTTGTTCTTGGACTCAAGTGCAAACACTTTCCCTGCAGCACCAAGAAAGGACATGTCACTCGTCATGACATTGTATTCAATACATATTCAACAAAAATATTGCAAATTATCACCAAAAAAAGTCCTCTTGCTTTTACTAAGTTCATTTTAATGCTCAGCCTACTTCTTAGAAAGTGTAGTTTTACCAACTCTGTAAACACCCTTGTCTTAGCTTTTCTTTTAGATTTGTTCAGCAACAGAAAAGCAAGTTTGGCTAAGCCCCTATTCATTCCCACCCCTTATGAGAAACTTGTCTTGTCTATACAGGTCTGTGCTTAAAATCTAAAGAGAGGAAGGACACCACTTTCTCACGTGCACGTACAGCGTCAAGAGTCCACACATCTCCTGTAGGCTGTAACGCTGGAATTCATTACGGGGCATACTACAGTTACCTTTATAACATCTACACCTATAAACTAAGCAGAAATCTAAAAGCCAGTATTGCAACTCACTCTTCCACATCACAAATAGATTTATAGTTATTCTCTAAAATCAAAATTATTAAATTCCATGGCAATTTGTGCTAAATGCTGCTGCAAAACCACTTTATTTTCATATCTTTCTGGAAAGACAAAGGGAATTTTTTTCTTAATGGAAGGCTTTTTTGAATGAGCATGGGAACATATTTAGCATAACAATTCTCGTTTTATTTTTATTTTCAGTTTATTTTACTTTAATTTATTTAACACTGTGAAAGCTGCAAGGGTGAAAGTTAGAGGTTTTGGCAGCTGGTAGCAGGGCAGTTGGGGTTTTGGCAATAAGGCTTGAGAAATTACTGGGTTATAGAATAAACACTTGAGCTGGATGTCTCCAGAAAAAAAAAAAAAGGAAAAAAAAACCAACAAAAAACAATGAGACAGTTTACAGTGCTGATATTTAAATAGCCAAAAGTGCCTTCCTTTTGAAGATAACATCCCTCAGAATACCTTCTAAATTTCAAAGGTACAAATTCAGGTTGCTTGCAGGTGCAGGAAGACAACTTTTCAGCACTGTTCATTCAGCAAATGCCTGGAAACACATCTGTCTTACTTCAAGAGCAGATGAGTGGGAGTGGTTACATGCACAGCTTCCAGCACATCCTGAGGGTTCACTATGTAGCTTCACACTCACAGGGCATATTGACCAACACCGGGAATCCCTCAGACTGGTTCAGCTGGCTTGTGTATCAAGAGCCACCCCACCACATACTGTTTTAGCAAATTGATAAATATTGATCTCATCCTGAATATGTGGAACTGATACAAAGCAGCTCTGGACCTGGCAGCTTTCTATTCTCACCTGTGCACAGTTTAACCAACGGCAAGATTATAGCCCTTCCAGAAGAAAATGTAAAGTTTCTTTCAGGTAAATGAGTCATTTGTGCTTACATTAGCTAGCAAGCACCGATGGATCCTGACAAAGATCACTCCTTTGGTGGGAATTCCATATGTGCACAGTAAGAAGCTGTCCTGACTTGGGCAGATAGCAAATTAAATAAGCAGGAAAAGCAGCGATGAGAAGGCAAAGGAATTCAGAGTAGGCTGAGTGATTTTCTCACACAGTTAACAGTAGTTGACCAAGGAATGCAACCCCAAAGTGTCCAAACCACTAGATTACATAGTCTCTTGCTTCTCAACTGTAATCAATACCATGAATTGTAAATAGAACTGCAGAGTTTACACAGGACATGTGAAAAAAGCAAGCCTCTACAGTCCTGAGTACCAAAACCTCAAGATTCTTTCCAAAATGCCACAAATAATGCACATGACTCTAACGTAGGCTGTTGTTTCCAAAGCCATGAATAGGCGTAGTGAAGTACGCATGGGGTAGGGAGACAGATAATACAAACAGAAAGATAACAGTTTTAAACAACTATTCCTAAATTGTGGATTAACTTTCATTAGTAAAGGGAAGCAGGGGTTAAATGCAATGCTTTACTGAAGCTTTGTCCCAAATAAAAACTTGTCCACATTCTACATTTCACAAATTGGCTGTCAGGATTGAGATGCATCATCAGAGACATATAAGGCAAGTTTGTGTGGCATCTGACTTAAATCATAAATTTTAATTTGACATGGCAATGAACCCTAATTTCCAGCCTGTGTGGCCTGTGTGGCCAGCAGGTCGAGGGAGGGGATTCTCCCCCTCTGCTCTGCTCTTGTGAGACCCCACCTGGAGTGCTGCGTCCAGCTGTGGAGCCCTCAGCATCAGAAGGATATAGACTGGTTGGAGCGAGTCCAGAGGAGGCCACGAAGATGCTCCGAGGGCTGGAGCCCCTCTGCTATGGGGACAGGCTGAGAGAGTTGGGCTTGTTCAGCCTGGAGAAGAGAAGGCTCCGAGGAGCCCTTATAGCACCTTCCAGTGCCTGGGGGGGCTACAAGGAAGCTGGGGGGGGACTTTTTACAAGGGTCTGTAGTGACAGGACAAGGGGGAATGGGTTTAAATTGAAAGTGGGGAGGTTTAGATTGGATATCAGGAAGAAGTTCTTCCCGGGGAAGGTGGGGAGGCACTGGGACAGGTTGCCCAGAGAAGCTGTGGATGCCCCATCCCTGGAAGTGTTCAAGGCCAGGCTGGATGAGGCTTGGAGCAACCTGGTCTAGTGGAAGGTGTCCCTGACCATGGCAGGGGGGTTGGGACTGGATGGGCTTTAAGGTCCCTTCCAACCCAAACCATTCTGTGATTCTATGATATGATGACTAAGGCCAAGACAGCTTTTCTTAACTACTGTTTGCTAGTACTTAAGATAAATTAACTTTTTACTATAAACTATGAAGATGCTGGTTCAAAATAGAATTCTGTCCTTAAGAAAGGTATCTGGGATATCCAAATTATGTAGACAAATAGGTTTCAGAGTAACCTAGGAGGGATTTACTGGTTGGGAAAATTATAGTGAACTGCTTTAGAGGAAATCCTGGTTAGCCAGAAGTGGATAACGAAGGTTTCCCTGCTTACCAGACTGACCTGGAATCTTCTCCAAAGCTTTAGAAGTAATACGGCCCTCTGCCCAGTTTTTAACTTGTGCCCTCTGTTTTGTCTAATTTCTTACTCAGAAAATATAATAGCAAGTAACGTTCACTTATCTGATGCTTTACCAGTGGGACAACGAGATGCTCAGCATCCTGAGCTGCCACATTACTGAGAAGCATTTACAGGAAAAAATATAGGAGACATGCTAGCATGATAATAGGAAAATACAAAAGAATACCCTTATATAAATAAGAATACAACACCAGAAATTATTTCTACACCTATGGTGGCATGGCTAACACGCCTGAGGTATTGATGTGTTGATTTTTTCTCACTTTTAATCACAAAAGTGGTATCATGTTAAAGCTTGGGATCAAAGGGTCCTGGTTAAATATTTGTAAAATTTTTATCACTGCTAGTTGTAATGAAAAGTTTTTTAAAAAGGTTTGCCTGATGATATCACAATTTTGGTACTGAGGTTGTGAAAAATTCAAATAGTATCCCCTTTCTCTCTAGCACTTTATGACAGTTTGGAGTAGTTTTGTCTGAGATAATATCTGGAGATGTACTATCATTCTGTTTAAAATACGAATTTTTAAATATGAGGCTGTTACATATTTCCATAAGGCACAGGATTAAGGATAATGTCTTTGTGATTATTTGTGAGGCATGTAGTATGTGTTTGGTTGTGGCATCTTTGAACACCCACCATATTTGAGCTCCCTCTCAACTCTCTACCTTCATTTCTGTCCCATAATATTTGTTTCCCATAATATGATGATGAGACAAGTGGTGTGGAAATTTGTTCCCAAAACCCTACATACTTCTCTGAAGCCTTTTCAAACAAAGCCTGTCTCTTTGGTTTCAAGATCAAGGTAAAAATCTGTGCATTTCTCACACGGCTTAATGAACATCTTGAGTTAGCAGGTTCAGAATGAAAAATGGCCTTGTCACAGTGAGTTTCTTCAGGTTCCACTCTGAAACCAGTGGAATAGTTTTAACTTCAATGGTAAGATGTTAATTATAAGACATAATTATTCCAACTGTTAATTAAGAGACGGATTCATCATTCTGGAGAAAAATTCACACTTGAAACCAAAGAGAGTCTTTAATAACTAACCTATATCATATTGCTAGCCTCTATCATAATCTGATCATTAATATTAGAAATTATTGATTATATTTTGATATATTGATAAAATAATAATTTTTGTAATCATTTGGCAATAAGTCTTTGTAAACAAGCAATAGCTGAACACAGCTTTTATTTAAAAGTACTCCAATATATTCTGATTGAAAACATACCCACAGAAGCATAGATCTCGAAGCTTCTAGGATTCCTTTTTATCACCTTGTTTAATTCCTGCATAACTAGGCTGTAGATTTCCCCCAGTAATTCCAACATCGAGTCCAAAAATTCATGGTTGAACTAGAGCATGTCTTTTCTAAAAGGCATCCAGTCATGATTCAATGACTCCAAGTAATGGAGAATTTACAGCACACTTTACAGTAAACTGTTCCAATGGTTCATTACTCTCACTCCACCTTATTTCCAGTCTCAAATTTTGCTAAACTCAGCTTCTAACTACTGGACTTTATTATGCTTTTGAGACTGAAGAGGCATCTACAATCAAATATATGGAAGCACAGAAAAGGGGCTCTTCAAAAATAAAATCAGTCCAAACCCCAGTTCTTTGTACTTTTAGGAATCTCAGTGGAATTAGCATAATTTTCTTGGTTACCAAGAAGACAGATGTTGGCTAATTTATTCTAATACTGTAACAGATAAAACAAGTTCTTCTGACGAATACCACATGGTTCAGAGCCCACTGAAATGAGTTCATCAGCAGGACTTGCCTCATGCTTGAGGAAGAAACATAAAGCTGCATAGCCAAATATACCTTGAAATAAAAATGCCTCTCAGAAATGATATAAAATTAAAGCACTTTAAAAGGCATGCCCAGTGTGCTGATCTCATGACATGATACTTACTAGTTCAAAGGATAAAACCTAATCAGTTTTAACAAAATAAATGTGGTGAAATACGTGCAAATGTGGAGACTAATTTATTTTTACTTCAATGTTAAAAACTTCAAATTGAGGTAAAAGACAGCAGAGGAAGGGAAGGTCACTTCTGTACTTCAAGACCAATTTAATTACCATTTCTATGACTTTGTATAACAATGGCTTTGATTGTATTAGTAAGGGTGGAGGATTCAGTAAAACTGTACAATTACAGAGATTTGCCTAATTGCCAGTTCTGCTTAGTGTTCATGAATGTAGAGTTTATTTCTGTGAGAAACTAAAGTGAATTATGTCTTATTTAATTCAAATTGCCTAAAATATTAAATCAGCAGAAAAAATAGCAAGAGTTGGACGTCACCTTTGAGCTCCCCCTCAGCTCAATTCAGTTGGAGCTTAAATTTCATTTTTACTACATGCTTTAGGATCAAATAGTTGGAATTGTTTATGCATATATTTTTGCAACATACAGGAATATGTGCTGTTTTGCAAGTGGGAGCCTGAAATGCTTAGACACCTGCTACTCAAATGCAAGTATCCAGAGAGAGCAGAAGAGAAAAAGCATCCCTTTTTCCTTTTCTTTACCAAAAAAACCCCAAATAAACAAAAGGTACAAAGCAAATCAAGGAAAAGCAAATCA
>NW_010255309.1:20073-31332 GCF_000690775.1 Eurypyga helias | reverse complement strand
AAGAGTATAGAGGGTTTACTTCCTACCTCTGACATTATACATATCTGGTTCTAGGTCAGAAGTACCTATCTCAGATCCTCACCTATCTTAATTGCACCTATCTTTCTGGATTCAGGATCCTTCCACTTGCAGCCTCTGCAGTCACTCTGCGTGGTCACTACCAGATGACTGGCTTGACCAATAGGTATTCCATGTCACCCAAATTTACCCAACAGACCAATTCCACTTTGGAACAATTAGGAAAGTTTTGAAATTACCACATTTTTTCAGTCTGGGAGCGTCTTAGTAAGGTAGACGAATCCTCATTATTCTCTCCTGACGTGCCCTGTCTCAGAGCAAGTATTCTGCAGAAAACTACGGTTCGTATGTACAGATATTTTAGGAGCCGTGAAAAGAAAGAAGAGGGAGCCAGAAGAAGCAGAGGCGACTCCTGTGCAGGATGCATGAAGCCGCATCCTTGCTCTATTCCAGCGCAAATGCCGAGATATTTAGCAAAGCCTGCATATGCACTGGCATCAGCGAGACGCGTCACGAGGACCTGCCCTGCTCTCCGGGCACTGCGCTAACTGTAGTGGCACACCGTGGTACGTCAGAGCGGGAACAAGCCCTCAAGGAGCCTTCTGTCCGTCTGACCCCGGCCTCAACAGCCATGAGCAAGCACACCGCAATCGTAAAAACCTGCAAAGCGAAACAAAGCTATCTTTTATTTCGGCATTCACCTTGGTCTTTCTGAAGTCTATCTGCACCACGGCGATACGTGCTGGGGTAAATACTAGTCAGAAGAGATCAATTAAGCTTCGAGGCTTTACACCTTTACCAGACCTCGATGGTCTTTGGTTTTATTGCCTGCTCTCTGTCCTTATTTGTGTGTGAGATAATAAAGCAAAAGCCTTCCTTAGGGAAATACACTGGGACCAGTTTCGGAGGTTTGCCTGTAATGGGGGCCAGTCCGAATTTTACAGGGTTTTTACAAGGTGAATTCAAAATCCCTTCAGCGGTTTGCCAAAACAGTCAGCTACTTTCAGTTAAAAATAACGAATACCCACATAAATATGTGTCACCTAGAATGGTCCTTTGGCACTTAAGTGACATTTGCATGTATTAAGAGAGTAGCACAACTGTATTTTCACCTACAGCTTACACAAACGAGAAGGTGGTTTCTGTCTGGATCAGGCCAGAATCTGTTATAAAAGAAAGTATTAATCCTGTTTCGTACTTTCAGATCTTCTTAAATATGTAAGACTACTTGAAGCAGTAAATTTTAAAGTTCACGTATTTTCTTCTGTATCAACACATAATAAGCCATATGGTATATAGGACAGTGTTACTGTTGTCTCTTGGATATTAATATTAGATCAACATACTGATGAGCATGTTAACAGAGGACTTGCACATTTTTCACAATGATACTAGAAGTTAAGTAAATTCTACAACCGTCATGTATTTCAGGTATACTACCTTTCAATTCTTATAACTGCTTTACCGTGTGTGAAGTAAATTTGACAAACTGTTGAATGACAATTAAAATCTGTCACAAACTCTGCCGTAAAATGATCTCTGACATTTTTTCCCTGTTCTGTTTTAGAGGATGTCTGTTTAGGAAGCAAGAAGATGCCATTAATTCTATAGAAATAATACAAACTGGGAGTTGTTCTTGAAAAGATAAGCGGATTCTTTAGATGAAGCACTCTTAGCAAGGGAAATTAATTATTCCCATCCTGTCCAATTTTTTTAAGTTCTGTGAAGAACTCTCTTTCATGAGTATGCATTCTTTTTCCTCATTTTAGAGGCATTTTGCTAGGCAAGAAGTACCTAAAATCAGAATCACATTTTTGCCTACTGCAACACGGTGCAGTTGCCCGACACATTTATTTTCCTTTATTCTTAATGAAAAGTAATTTTCTTCAGATTTACAAGACAGAGTTCTGTTGTATAAACATGACTTCACACAAAGTGGTAGAAACATACAGGCAAGATTCATTTTCTCCCTTTCCTTCGCCATACTTTGTCATCAGCTGAAATAAATTTAGGTTAAAATACCCTGAGAACAAAAAGAAGAGGTTTTTATTGCCCTATAATGTTTAAGATCTGTTCTTTGGAATAATGCAGCAAACATCGATGGTAAAGGATTACTGTATCAAAATAAAAAAAAAAAAAACTGAGATCAGGATAAATCTATTGCAGCTGTGAAAGTGAAAAAATGTGGCCATTCAGCATTGCTCTCCCAGGAAAAGACACAGTTGTTTCAAAAATAAATTGTGTTTTCGCTAAGACAAGTTGGCCATCATTACTATAGGCTTAAATTGCTCAAAGGGCAATAGGCTACTGGAAATTTTCAAGGGATGCAGCTATTCAGGATTACCATCAGCCAGTAAAAAGTCCCGTTTCAGAGTAAGTGGTAGCTGGTGCTTCAGCCAAACTCTTGCCCTGATCACATCCCTTGGCAGTGAAGTGCAGATGAAGCTCATGTGCAGAGAGGTGAGCAGTCATCTTCAGCGTGAGGTACAAACCAGAAAAGGCTATGAAAGCCTCCTGACCACTTGTCTTCCCTTCCTCAAGTAGCTGCCCGTATAAATCGATGTTGGGGGGCACCTGAAGTGGGCAGATGGGGAAGTTCTTTGGAGAAAAGATACTTTTAATTATAAGGAGACCTTTTCTAAATTATAGCTGAGTCTTCTTATTCGTGTTCTGGCTTTCTTTTATTATTCTTATTTCCACTGGAAAAGTTCACTATCCTGTCATTTTGTTGTAATAAAATAATCTTAGCCTTCTGGGATCTTATTTCCTTTCTCTGCTTAACCCCAGGATATTTGCAGAGTCTCAAAAACCTCTGAATCAGACATTTCCTAACCCAAACTGTGGCATGTATTTAAGTTACTTATTAAAGAAAAAAAAGTTGGGTGGGTTTTTGTTTTCTTTTTTTTTTTTTTGCAATAACACATTTCAACATACAGCTCTCATTCCAGCCACAGCAACCCAGCCCAAACTGCATGGGGGACTCACCATCCGCCTGAACAGAGATGATCTGAAGGATGAAGAAGACAGATCCCACACCCTGGAGAAAGGTGGAAGAGAATCTCTGAGAGCCTGAAGCCATTGCCCTGCTTGCAAAGCCCTCAGCTGCAGGAGGTTGGCTGCCGAGGCTTTTTCTCTCTCCTCCTCTGCACTTTCGCAGCGGGGTCTGCGGTGATGATTTCAAGGAGCACTTTCCCTCGGCGGGATCCGGCGTCTTGGGTTTGCACTGAAGGCGGGAGGGGTGGAAAAAGAAAGAGGGAGGGAGAGAGGAATCCTTGGCTTGGCTGGTGTGAAGGGGAGGGGAAGGTGGGGGGGAGATGTCCAGCCAGCTGGGGTTGGGGAGAGGCTTTATCCAGCCCGGTCTGCAGGGCAGTGCTCGCGGAGAGCCGGTGTGAAAAGTCACATTACCCTGTCAGTAAATACCTAATGGATCACAGTGGGAGAAATGTAAAAGCCAAGAGGGAGAGAAAGGGGAGGGGGGAAGGACAAGCGACGAGCAGAAGAAATCCCCGGCTGGGAGGAGAAGGGCAGCTAGAGAGCTGGCACTGGTACACGGTGAGTGTGTGGGCTTCGCTGTGCATCTCCGGAGGGATGGGTTGAGGCGTGGGGAGCGCTTTCCCCCTGCGACGTGAAGTCAGCCAGCGGTACAGCGCTAAGGGCTGCAGGTCAGGGGCTGCTGCAGCACAAGTGACGGCCTGAGGAGAGGTGAGGAACGGCATGGGATCCTGGCAGCCCAGCCTCCTTGAAGGTCAGGATTGGGATGGCTTAATCCTGCTATTTCAGATCCCACGTTCGGGGCAGACATGAGGAACTGAAGGTCAAAGTGGGAGACCAGTCTGTCGGCTGGTCTCCGTCAGCGCTCCTGGTCCGGATGTATGGTGCTGGTCAGGTCTGAACGCTCCCAAAGCAGCTGGGGAAGGGAGTTCCAGCTCCCACTAGCACTTACAGCACTGACATCTGTCCCTGATTCTCATTCATCCCGTATTTGTCCTAACACAACTCAGGAGAAACTCCCACAATAAGAGGAAACATATTGGTGGTGATGCCAAGATTTATTTCGCTAAATATATAAACGGAATAGTTTTGTGTTGCTGTTGGAACTCAGCAGGGCTCAGAAATGTTGTTTTCATATTCCCATCCTATTTTGCTTTTATTTCAGCTTCTTGACATTTTTTCCCTCAGAAATTCAAAGCTGGTCAAAAAATGCTCAGTCTGCTAGAAACTCTGAGCTACCAGGAACAGAAGTAAGGACCTGACCGCCCCGCCACTGCCAGAGACGCCCGTGTCCTGCATGGCAAGGTGCTGGTGGGCAGCTGCAGGCATCTTCTGATAATGATGAACCTGCCCAATGTTGGTTTCAGCCTGACTGAAAAGATTCAAGCTCAGGAACTTCTGTAGGTGATATTCAAGGAAGCAAGTAACACCATAATACCGGAAGCTTTAAAAATACCTACATTTGATGAATTTGGGCAGATAATGCTCTGATCCTGTTGACTTTTAAAGAATCATAACTTTCTTCCCATCTTTATACCCATGCATGGGGTATGAATGTACATGCTGAAAGCCTTCCAACAGGTAGCTTTGAATTTTCTGCTTCTTCAGAGAGTTGGGATGGCTGCAGGTTTCTTTGCGTTGCCTTGCCAGCCTAACTTGTAAGGAACACCTCCAGAATTAGAAGGATGGGCAGCTTCTTGCTCACTCCATCCTTAACGTCGGATGGTTGTGATAATGTAGCTATGTAACTGAGTTTCATTTCAACGGAAACCGTATGCTCTGTACCACACAAATTAAGATACAACATGACAGAAAAGGAAACAGAAAACTGTAGCACTCTGGCTTTGTATTTCTTTTACTAGCGACACAGCTAATGGCACAAAATGCAGTTTGTAACCAACTGATACGCCAGTAGTTCTACACCTGTTTTAAAACCAGCGGGCACAAAAAGATGAGGGAAGATGTTGAATCCACACACTTTTAGTAAGAGACCAAAGAGATTTCCTAAAACTGAGTAAGTAATTACAGCAAGACACAGAGTCATTAACAGAGATTTGATATGACCACAGCAATAGTTCCAGATTTCCTTGACACTTGTCACAGGGTTGATGACTTTGTTGGCCCTTTGCTGTCCTCATGAGTTTGGCCAAAGCAGTTGGAGGAAAGGACAGTATCTTCCGGATTTCCATCTAAAATCCCAAAGGTCTGCTGGATTAGTTTTGCTATAATTGGATCATTTTCTTGTGTTGATATATGTAAAGGCATGTTGCCACTCTGGCTCCTGTCTTGGAAAATCTCAGCTTGTATTCTGGAGTAGAACCTCTTACTGATTTTAAAGAATTACAGCAGCCCACAGGGTCTGTTCTTTTTTGAAGACATGAACAGTTCATAGAACGGCCTGGCTTCTTCTTGTCATCCCAAGTGCAAAGTAAGTCTCTAAGTGTGGAAAGGTAAGGAGACTTACCAGTTACTAACTGCCAAACAGTTGTCCTTCCAATCTAATATTTCTATCGGCAAAAATCCCTGTTCCTAGTGTATTTTGGAAGATTTACATAAAGCTGAGCAGATTAGGTTTTGTACTGAAATGATGTATGCATTGTTTTGCACCGAATTCGACATTTATCAGGCAAAAGTCCTGCATTTAGATTTTGGGCTGCTTGGAACCAAAATCTCAAAATGACATCCGGAAGATGAGGTGTTTAGAAACAGGTATTTTGCTTTGGCATTTATAGCGCTACAGTATCACCTTGGTCAAACTATCCGGTGTACGATGTCCAATGTATTGTGACGCATTACAAAAGATTAATTGTACGTGCAGCTTTACACAACTCATAGATCGTGCCTTCCTTGGGAGTAGCAAATGTGCCAACAGCGATGTTTTATAAAACAGTGCTTCGCTATATGTAAACTTTTGCACCAGGAGTGAGACATGTGAAGGCACTGGGCCATAAAGTACATATGCACATGAACGCACAGACACAAAACACTCATGTGCTCTGAAGTACACGATAATGGTTTGGGCATCTAGTACCTGAAGAGCACCTATATACATTTACATCTGGAATATGTCATTCATAGAGTGGGTTTTTCATACTAAATAAAACACCTAAAAGAAATATAAGTGTACAAAGACACATCTGAAAGCAGGAGTATGTGTATTTACAATAGAGATTATTGTATACGGTCTCTTCATATCTACTACGAGGAACGTTTACTTTCTGTCATTAAAAATGCATACACTATAAACATTATAAATGTAAAGGCTTCAATGCTGAAAATTCTAACACATGATCTTAATTAAACCTTTGCAAGTTGAGGACCTAGGATCCTAAGGCCTTGAGCAAATAGACACTCACAGAAACATTTGCTATCTCAAGCCAAGCTGGGCAGATGTTGGCAGATTTGTTAAAGTGCTGCAGCTGGCAAAGAGTTTGGTCTTTGAAGAATGCTGGAAAGTCATAGGAAAGGTCACTTTTCATATCAGAATAAAGCACAATAGAAATAAAGTTTCTGTTCAGAAAAAGGTATCTCTCTGTCACTAAAGCATGAGATTCTGTTTAACTTGTTTCTCTGCATAATGCAATAGCTTCAGATGTTGACTGCATAATTTAGTTTGAAGTGCTGAATTTAAATTGAATATAGGCTTTAGGTTTACTTATCATTCTAATTTTATTTTTTAAGAAAGAGATCTAGATTAATATGTCAGCAAGGTGGTGACTAAATTGCTCTAACCAGCATGATTATTAGAATTTATTATACAGCCTGGAATTTCTGAAGTACTGTCTCCAAGGAAAGTTGAAAGGAGAAGAATACAGAAATAACTGAGCTTGCTATGTGCCCTACACTCAGCTGCAGAGCCTGCGTAAAGTGATGGCACTACTGGATAAGTCCATAACCGCTTGTGGCAATTCACGCCCGGGACTGAGTTATCATATCCAAACTTCCAGATACCAGATGATATACTTAGACGTCATGAAATAGTTCATTTCCTACAGGCCAGACATGTTGGTGATGGCTCTCCCTAGATACAGTGGTGAGAACTGTGGAAGCCAAGAGGATTTGAGTTCTGCAGCTTACAAACCTGTCAATTTGTAGGACTGCACAATGTCCTCACTCTCTCTCTTTACATACAAATGGAGATAACCAACTTTACACACCATTCTGATATACTCTTAGTAAATC
This sequence comes from Eurypyga helias, assembly GCF_000690775.1. Taxonomy (NCBI): domain Eukaryota; kingdom Metazoa; phylum Chordata; class Aves; order Eurypygiformes; family Eurypygidae; genus Eurypyga; species Eurypyga helias. The sequence continues at coordinate 24,141 of NW_010255309.1, read as the reverse complement.
AGCATAGGTTTCTTTATAGACACCTTTGTAATACCATATCATTATGATGGAGGATGTCTGCTTTCCTGAAATCTGTGACTTGTGTGGCTGCTGCTAGAAACAAGTAATAAAGAATTATGGCTCAGATTGCCAAGCACCACGTAAAGGGATCTGAAATACCTAAGAAACGATCAGCATTTACATACAAGCACTGCAGTGACTGACATCTCCTAAAGGATATGGAGTCTGTGCGACTGAAAGGCAGGCAGGAAATCTTGGTAGTACTGTACACCTATTGTATTCACGGATAGTACACCTACTGTATGCTGGGATCCAAACTTATTCTGCAGCTGTATCCAAGCTTCTAACCCCCAAAAGCCAACTGGAAAAGGAAAAGAAAAAAGAAGGAGAGAAAGATTTCTTTGTTTATAAAACGTGAATTATTAAGCAACAGTAACAGAGACAAACATTTTTCAGTGTCTGGCAGGCTGCACCAGTCTACTAGCTGCAGGGAACTTTTTATTTTATTTATACAGAGTGTTTGCACCTAATTAAATGAAAAAGTAGAAACGTGCAGAACTACCTGAAAGTAATTCAGGGAGCCGACAAAAAAAAAAAAAACACAACACACCACACTAAAAAAGGGGAAAAGGCATATGCCCCACATTGTGGGTGGCATGTTGAACACAGGGACCTGTGTCATGGTGCTGCTGACCCCGAGAAAGACTGTGATTCTTACACTTACGTCATGTTATGTGGAGTCAGGCGTTGTCATGTGACAGGCCACGACCCTCATATAAATCATTGCCATGTAAACTGTAAAAATCACACTTCATTTCTTGAAGACTGAGCAGTCTCAAGAAAAGAATGAAGATATCTGCCCATAAAACAGCAGATGCAATATTAGTGATGTACAAAATTGACTCCATTTTTTTTCTGACAAAAGTAAACCAAACATCTGGCTAGTTTTGGTTAGTGTTATTTGGCTAGGGGGAGGGCGATAATTTTTACTTTCTTCTTTTTCTGAAACCTTGCAGCAGTTTAATGGGTGAAAATTATGTAGCAGTGTAAAAAAGTACTCAGGTTTAACCAACTGTTTTTTTCTCTTTGGTCTCTGTGGGCATCTGTGAAAGTCTGGGTAGAGACAGAATCTAATACCTTGCCTGAATTTCCCTCTTCAGCCTGTAGACAAACCATTCCCATTTCAGTTTCAGTCTCCCTGTCCCATACCCTCTAACCTTCAGCAGCCATGGTCTTCAATTAGATGAGAGGGTGCAATTAAATCAAATTCAGGGCTGCCTGGACCCACCCAGCCCATAGCTGCTGGCTGCCTCACGCTGGGGACATGCCACATGAGCAGGCATGGGATATGATTCACCTTCTCATGGTCCCTGGGTGACAACCGGTGAAAAGCCAGTCCCGTTTTAGGACTCTCACTGATGCTGGGAGTCTCCTCTGAAACAAGGTGCCCACCGCTGCACCCCTACCTGCATCAGCATTGCTCTGAGATATACTTCACCTGGACACAGAGGGTCAGCGTGGACCAATAAACAACAGCTGAACTTCAGCATTGATCGCAGATCCCCACCCCTTCTCCGTCTGCTCCCACCTTGAGTCCCTCCAGCCATCTGTGAGCCCCATTGCATGGAGACTTAGGAATATTGCAGGGCCAGAACACCTGTGGCAGGAAGAGCTTGGCACCAGCAGATTAATAAGGTGCCACCTTGGGAATATGGGACTTGGCATGGAGTTATCTTCCTGTGGCTGAATTGTGCTCTAGCACCTCAGCTTTGGTTTTCAAAGGGACACGTCTAGTCCTGTTTGCAAACAGACCCTTGGAAATACAGGACAAGGAGGTGTGCAGAAAACTGGAAACATAAACACTCCCAACCCAGGCTGTGGGGAATACGCAAGGCCATGGGTGTAGTGTTTGCCTTGCTTCCAGCATAGCAATTAATTTGCCATTTATTTTACCAGTCACCTAATATTTTGGCTTTTGTGTCTCAGCCTCCTTCTCCAGCTATTTCCTAAAAGTTTGTTGAACTGCATTGTAACGTGTGTTCTCTGGACCTTAAGGCACCCTTAATTCCTCATTAGCTGCTAGCTCTGCCCTCTAGTGCTGCATGTCCACAGGAACTGGGTAATCTGTTAAGAGATTGGTGGCTTTCCCAGAAAGCCCAGCTGGTGTTTAAAAGCTGACTGGTCAAATGATGAATGGTTCAAAAATCTACATGTTCACTACACTGACTTTACTGACTTGAGCCAGTTCTGGGCTCCCCAGTTCAAGAAGGACAGGGAACTCCTGGAGAGAGTCCAGAGGAGGGCTACGAAGATGATTAGAGGACTGGACCATCTCCCTTATGAGGAAAGGCTGAGAGAGCTGGGTCTGTTTATCCTGGAGAAGAGAAGGCTGAGAGGGGATCTCATCAATGCTTACAAATATCTAAAGGGTGGGTGCCAAGAGGATGGGCCTAGACTCTTCTCAGTGTTGTCCACCAACAGGACAAGGGGCAACGGACACAAACTGGAGCACAGAAAGTTCCACCTGTATTTGAGGAAAAAAATTCTTCACCATGAGGGTGCCAGAGCACTGAACAGGCTGCCCAGAGAGGTGGTGGGGTCTCCTTCTCTGGAGACTTTCAAAAGCTGTCTGGACTTGTTCCTGTGTGATCTCCAGGTGATCCTGCTCTGGCAGGGGGGTTGGACTAGATGATCTCTAGAGGGCCCTTCCAACCCTGACTATTCTGTGATTCTGTGACATTTTTTGTGCCTCCTGGGAGTGGGTTACCGGTCCATTTGTAGTCATTTAAACAACAGACCTCTGAAATGCAGACCACCTAACACCCAGCATTTTACAATACCAACCAGTTCAACTGAAATTTATTTATTGCCTGCTTAGGTGGCTCAACCTGTGCCTCTGATCCACCCCCCACAGGTTCTCAGCTGCCGGGCACGTGACCAAATGCTGCTTGGAGCAAAGCGCAGCTGAAAAAGTTCTTCACCTCAGTGCCTAGAATTTGAGGTCAAGGTGGAATGAACAGCTGAGGAGAAGACAGCACTAGGCTTTGCTGAAGCAAAAGGTGTTTACGGCAGGCTGTCACAGTAGCCAGACATGGCATGGTCATGAAACATAGTGACTTCTATTTCAGTTTGCAAAGCACATTCAAGAACTACTGACAGGGCTTTGCACTTAAACACTAGTATTTTTAAGTAGAGTTTTGTGCAAATTCTTAAGTGCTGTTTTTTCCTAATTCCACTTGGGGAAAATGACATTGTCCAAACACACTGAAGCAGTCAGGATAATGTTGTCATGTTTCCTAACTCAGCATACTGAGTACAGGGAAATAAAGGCATGGGTGTTGAACCCAATCTTTGAAATGCCTTCCTTTCTTGTACAAGCCAGGCATGCCATTACTAAGGTCACAGTAACTTTTTGATAAGAAAACAGAGAACATAAGAAAGGCAAACCCTGAAGAAGCTTTGAGTCTTCCTTGTCATTCATACTTGGTAAGGAAACACCCTTCCACACTCCCTATCTTCCCTTCCTCCAGTGAGCACACTTGGCTTTCACAGTCCCACTTCTTTCACACCACTCTGTGAACTCTTCAAGATATGCAGGTAATTGAGCAGAGTGGAATTGAGCATCTGGGAGTGATATGAGTAGGGTTTTATTCAAAGATGGTTGGAGGAATTAGCATGACAGAGAGTAGATCGGAAAAGCTAATGCAGGTGCAGAGGATACCAAGCTACTGTGGGAGTCTGGGGCACTGAAGCATGGAGAGGAGGATGGAAAGAAAAAAATCAACCTCTTTAGCTTTTAGGCTGGGGAAGCCCAATTTCTGTTTTCTCAATCCCCCACCTACATCCCTGCCCATAGTGTGGCTTTCCATCTTTGCAGAAAATAGGTTTATCGAGTTCTTCTCAATCTCTTCTCCTGCATCTTTTCTCCAACTCTTCAGCTTCTGAGTCTCATTGAGACACTCAGCTCTCCCAGGGTGTGGGGGGAAGGCTGAAGAAGCAGAACCAGATCTGCTGGACAGACACAGGGCCAAAAAAAGTGCAGCTGATTCAAAACCAGTGTCAGGGTCC
>NW_010255309.1:0-20057 GCF_000690775.1 Eurypyga helias | reverse complement strand
TTCAGAGGCATGAGCAGGGGGCAGTAGGGTTGGTCTGTATGATGATACCAAGAATGTTGTTTTAAATAAGATCAAATACCTAAGCAGCTTACAACAGCAGGCCTGCCTGCCATCAGTTTTACAATGGCTAGGCTACACTTTGCATCTTCTCCCTTTCAATGCAAAGCTTTGGCTTGTGTCAGGGAAAGTGGATACACAGTATTCAAACCATATCCACACTTCCTGCCAAATACCATCCACAACATCTGAAGTTTACTACTCTTCCAACCTTGCAGTAGGTCCCACCATCAGGAGCTGACTAACATCTAAACAGCCATTAAGGTGCAAAAAAAAAGCCATAATGACAACTGGGGTTGGGCAACAACATAACTTGTGTACCAAAATTAGTAACTGGTCTTAACAGTCTATGACTTCATGTCAGCTCCTTGAACTGCTCAGCTCTTGCAAACCGGTTTGGGTTAAACAATGTGAGAGATTGTAACTGGTGTATCCACAAATGCAAGGCATTTGCAACCATCAATTTCTATTACCCACTGCAAAAATAGTAGTGGATTATTATTAGCTTAAAAAATACTGAAAATATATATAGGTTGTTACACTAAATTTAAACTGACATCAAAACATGCACTCTTAGCACTGGAAGTAGCCAGGATATTTTTTATATTAAAATATTTATTTTAAAAAGAAAAGAAGTATTCTTCCTCATTTGGTAAAAGAAAAATCAACACTGTGTCCTCAAAGAACTGATAATTTTAGCTCTCTAAGTGGAAGGAAATTCGTAACAACTCTGGATTCCCAGGCCAGTCCAGGAGTTGAATATTATTATTGAGGGGATGCCTGATTTTTTTTTTTAATATATAAATCATATATTTCATTTGCAAATCAAATTGAACCCTGCCCTGAAGTCTAGAACATCTGCAATTTGTAATTGTACAAAGAAGCTGAGAGAACTGAATCAAAACAGACGCTTTTTGTGTGTACGTGCGTGCATGCACAGGCACATGTGTGGGTGGGTGTGCTCATGCGGGTGTATGAGAGAGAGGGAGGGAGAGAAAAAAGGAGACAAATTTTCCTTGCTTCTGTATTTTTGCAATTCAGGACCTGGCAATAGGTGATTTCTAGACATGGATCTAATGTTGCAGACGTCATCATATGCTGATACCTCCAAAATTAGATTTGTGGCTAAGGCTTCCCACATAGACAGCTTCAGTATTTTTTCTGTGCAGCTCATGAACATGTGATGTGTTTCAGTAAATGTATGAAAAAGACACTCTAAAGCATGAAATGAAGCTATATTTAAAGCCCAGTATTTGCCAAAAAAAAAAAGGTTATGGAATAGGGAGTCTATTTAGTAAGGTATCTGATAAAATATTTGAACAAATAAACCAGGCTTTAGTTACACAATAAACACTGTCTACTTTCAGTAGCTGAGGAATTGACAATCCAAGTTACCTTATGAAAAGCCACTTTTAAATTAGCAATGAATTATTGACCAATAGATAGTGCCTAAAATAGGACCTGCTCATTATGACTTGGTCTATGATCATAGCATATTAACCAATCCTTCTTTTCCCTTTATATGACTCATCTTCTTTGGTCTCTTTCAGTCTATTTGTTGCCCTTGATATTTTTGCTTGCCCAGGTGGTGAGCCAATACGTGGAACACAACCAAACCTTACGACTGAGACAAACAGTCTTAAGAGAGGAGAGATGAGTCCATGAGAACTTTGCACATGAACGCAAATGCAAATATTCTGTGCCCCTGAATGCATTAGGAAGAAGTTTATTTTTTCAGTCTTTCAACCTTCTTTACCTATCAGAGTTGTATCACAAAAGCAATCAGCTTCTCACCCAAGTCACAGTACCAGTGCTTCTATGGTTACCCCTAGACTCCTCTGGTTTTGTATTCACCCCTCACTCCCATCCAGGTAGATCATACAAGGAACCTTCTTTTCATTTTGGCTTTGCATTTGAAATCTGGGGGAAAAAATATCCTGACTTTTACCCTAAATTAAATATGGCTCACCAACTACAACAAAGGTAAATCAAGCCTCCTGAACTCCATAACTTATTAATTGCTCTTCCTCCTGTAGGGACACAGGATACATGGTGTGGCTACACGGGGACTGAACTACATCTGTTTCACAAGCTGCAAGAAAGAGTAGCTGGATACAAAACGAGCATGTTATAGCCAGAAATCTTGCAAATTCAATGACAGATTACAAAGAAGACGGGAGACAGTTCAATGAACATTAAGCAGGACATCTCAGATTTTGGGGGTAGAGAGGGAAACATAAAAATGTCTACTAAAAGTGAGAGCAATGAAAAGACAATTCTGCTTCAAATGAAAGGGATAGGAATGCTGCAGGAGACACATTAGCAAAAAATATACAGAAGGGCAAAAGGAGAAGAAATTCTAAAAATCAGAACAACCTTCTACTTTGAAGAAATAGCCAGACTTCAGTGTGTTTTTCTGAATTATTCTTTCAAGCCTTCTGAAAGTCAGGCATCACATAGAATCATAGAATCATAGAATCACTGGGTTGGAAAAGACCTTAGAGATCATCCAGTCCAACCGTATCTGTCCACCACTAAACCATATCTTTCAGCCCCTCATCCACCCGTCTCTTAAACACATCCAGGGATGGTGACTCCACCACCTCCCTGGGCAGCCTGTTCCAGTGTGTATCACAAATACTCAGGCTATGAAAAAGCAGACTGTGACAGCCTTGAGCAGAGTTACATACCTGCTGACAAAAACAAATTTTGCAGATTTAATTTCAGACCCAAGAATTTTAAGTGTCCCTCCAGCCCAACACCCTTAAATACCTCTGAATTTCAAGTTAACTTTGCCCTCTGGAAGACAGAGATATGCAGAACAATGTGAGTGTGCCACATTTAAAAGCTTGACAACACTTGGTCTCCAAAGGTCCACAAGCTGCTGCCCATTTGTGTTGGCAAGGCTAATCCTTGGTTAAATCTTGGCACAGCATTGAATCATTAATTACAGATACATAGTTATTTATAGCTCTGACAACTTCCAGAGCCCCAAAGCAGCTGCCACAGTAAAAGGATATGTATATGCAGAATATTTCCTGTTTGTTTGCTTTGCTTTCTCCTCCTGAATCTTCCCAGCTGTGAATATTGCCATCCTCCTGCTTCATCTCCATTTGCACATTTGCTTTCCTTTCTCTGTTTTCTATTTCATCTATTAAGCTGCTGCCCCTCCTTCGCTAATGCTCTATTCTTGTGTTTTTATCCATATTGACTTGTCCACTTTCTCCTTTCTCTGTCATCCTACCCTGGACTACAACAAACAAAACAAAATATGAAGGGAACAAGATGAAGGATTGCAACTCTAGTAAGATTATTGCACATCTCATGCTATTTGGTACATGAAGCCTTAGCATAGGGCTGGGGTTTGACTTGAGACACAGTACTTTTTATTGGGAAAAGAGAAAGCAGCTTTCTAGCACACGTGGTTTCTGAGAAAACATTATCTGAGCATACCCTGAAGGCTAAGAAACCAAAGGCAAATAAAAGGAACCTCAAATTGATTATTTTTAAGCCAGAAGGCAAATAAAAAGGAACTCCAAATTGATTATTTTTAAGCCACCCTCATCACGTCTGATTTTGGAACACTTAGCATTGGCAATACTGCAACACAGATCAGGCATAGGATTTGCCAAAAATCAGTCTGAGCTTCCTCCATACGTTTGCTTCCTCTTCTACTCTTACCTATGAGTGCAGGATTTTTAAAGACTTAAAATCTATCGCCTGCAAACTATCAAAACAGCAGTGTGCACCCTGGAAAGTGGTGAAAAGTAGCAGCAGCAGTGATGGAAAAAAAACAATAGAGGAATTTTGTGACTGCCATGCTCCCTCCTTTTTCAGTTCCCAAATGAGGATGGCTCTGAAACCAACACGCTTTTCTACCTCATCTCTAGGGCTGATGCACCAGGCCACATGTCCTCTCGTGACCACAGGGAGCAATTAATGACAAAAAGGAGTGGTAGTGTGACAACACAGGCAATTGGTGAGAATTATTTGTCCTCAGGTTTCCAGGGGCAGATGGGAACATGTTAAGCCACAACATCATCTTCCTCTCCAATCTGGGGGGTATTTGGTTTCTTCCGGTTTGCTTTGCTTTGGTTTTAATAGTCTTTATTATGTGGCAGTAACAGCTCAGCTTAAACAGGAAAGTTATCCAAAATTGACCAGATCGTTCTGATGGATGAAAAAGCATTGAACTCTCATCATTTGCTCTGCATTTTCTTCTTTTTTTTATGTTAGGAGAGGGAGCAGCAGCATCAAAAAATGACAAAAGTGTGACAGTGTTCCCTGTTTTCAGTTGTTTCCTTCTGTTTGTGTAGCTAAGGTGTCTGTCACCCTGGTGGGTACCACAGTATTTCTAGTTTGATTAACACAAGTTGTACGGGAAATACCTAACATGCTCCCCTCTGTGCAGCCACTACCTTATTTTTCAGTCTTTTTCAGGCACAAATCCATCTATTCCATTCTAAGCTGATCTAAAGCTTGGAAATCAGAAACACTGGAATCCATAAAGGAAATAGCATGCAAAGAAGAAAAACAGCTATTATACCAACTGGTTTTGTTCCAAGAAATTCTGATTTTGTGTATTCCTCTGCCCATGATATTTCAGTTTCTGTGGTGGATAGTTTGATGGATCTGAATTGGAATGACGTTCAACACAGAAGAGGCAGAAACAAGTGCAGAAACCTTGGCAGCCCTGTTGTTGGCTGTTTGCTGGTGGCGAGGATATGGAGACGAATCGACGGTGTAGTGCAGGACACGGTGACTCAGGGTTTAATTGCTGAGGGTGAGCCATGGATGGGATTCGGCAATTCCTGTCCAAATTGAACCTAATGCAAGAGTTTTATGGGTGAATCGCAGAGATGCGTGCCCACTATGAACGTATGTCGTGAGGAAGCTGAATGTTTTAAAGTCTCAGCAATGACAGGAGAATGTAGATTGAGGTTCATCCTTCAAGATGTGCATCACGCCCTTTCTGCATGTTAACATCACCCTGTTCCTCATCAACCTGCAGGCACATCTGTCTCTCCTGAACCTTCTTGCCATTTTGAAGCCGTTTTGTTACTGGGTAAATGGGGGTAAAACAGACTCTAAACTTACCCTGACTCATTCGTGATCTGCACAGGAAGAGGTGGTGCTTAAAATCAGCAGTAACATCTGAGGTGAATGGTGTATTTAGGAGCTGGCAGAAACTCTTTTTTGAAGCAGCATCTTTTTGAAAGTCAAAGGGTCTCAGAGATACAGCCAAACTGTTAGAAAAATTCCTGACTGTAATGCTCGTTTGTCCAGTTCATAAATCTGCCTCTCTATTCTTCAAAGTGCCAAAAGCTATCTAGCCAGACATCCAGCTTTTGTAAGACAGTCTAACAAGCTGTCTGGCTCAATTAGTTGAACTCTGATGGTGCTCCAGCTTTTCAGTCAGCAGACCACTTTGTAAGGAAAATATCTACTTGCAGACCCCGCTCCCTTCCGGTACTGGTAGCTTAATCTACCTTGTTATAGTTCTACAATGTTTTTTTCAATGAACCACAAGAAAAACCTCTGCAGTCCGTCCACACACCACAGTTTCAGATCCTCGATTCCTCAGCCTTTTTTTCTTGGCCCTCTTCACCATAAATGGTGGAAGCAATACCTTCTACAGTCTGGTTGTGCATAACACGACGTGAAAAAAAAAAGCTGTGTACTTGGTTTTGACTGAGAAATTCTGAATACAGAAGTGCTCCTTGGGATTTCTTCAGCCTGAGCTCACTCTCTTCTTGAATAATTGCGTAACAGGCTGTTCTATATGATCACAGAGGTTAATGGCCCCACAGAAGCTGGACTCTATTACCAAGTTAGACTGTATATGGTTATATCTAAGTGCTGTTTCCATTATAACTTCTATTAAAAAGCTGGTATGGTTCAGTTAAAAAGGAAAAACCCTTATAAAAGCACAGTTAGGGTTTTTAATCAATAAAGAGTAAAATAACCACTAGAATTACAGATTTGTTGTGATTCCTATTCCTAAAGAATGACAATGCTTAAGAAAGTAATCTTATTTTCCCTAGCTCACCAATTAACCTAATTCTTCAAGTTTTACCCGTGGCAATCAGCACACATACAGAGAGATTCTCTTTCTCTCCTGGCAGACAAGGGGCAGAGATGTTTTCACCTTCCCATGTTTCTACTGTTCGCCAATAATGGCTTGAGAAACATTCCCACCAGCGCTCCCAAACACCCACCACTTTGCTGATCCCTCACTTGTGATGTGGGCATCAGTAACGCAGACACACAGTTAAGATTTTAAGGAATAAAATCCAACCAGAAGCCTGAAAAACTGGACACTGAAAATTAATTATTTGCTATCATTTCATGTACTCCTTTCTCTTTTTTTTTTTTTTTTATATTGGCCACACAAAGCTTATTCAAATATGTTCTATCCTACAACTGAAAATTGACAGTGCTAAAATTCTCACTCATGCAAAACACAAAGAAAAAAGGTAAATATACAGTGGGGATGCAATGTTATTAAAGCTCTTACGTTTTCAGGTTTTACTACATTTCAGCAAGAAAATTCAGCGAACCCATATAGATTAATTATTTGTCTATGTTTAGTTTTTCAATTTTGATCAACCTCTAGCAATACAAAATGAATCCAAATAAGATGCTCCTTCTGCATACTACGTGGTTAACTTAATTCTGTGCAAAATTTCAGCTAAGTGCTTAAAGCATAACCCAACAACTTATCATCCAATATCCAAATATCAGAGGAGAAAAGCTACTTTGAAACTAGTTGCACTGACTTCAACACGTTTTAGGGCAGGCCTTATTTTCAGAAACTTCACAAATTAATATGCTATTTTTATGAGAGATAATCATCAGGATTATGTGGAAAGATGTTGGCCAAGTAACACATATAGAAAAACAACTCTCAAAATACTAGTCATTATTCTCAATTATGTTTTCAATTTGATTGTTAAAAGGCAATCTTGTTGACCCAGCAATATACACTTGGCTTTGCAGCCACTGTTGCTGCTTAGTAATGTCTTGGGAAATCTTATGCCTTTGAAACTCTATGCAAATCATCTAAAAGGAGCCAATGTTAACACTCAGGCTGAATTAGAAAATAGGAAAATACACAAAGTAAGTAGTTTAAGGACAAAGTTGTCTCTAGCTAAAATTAAGCACTGATTCACAGTGACATTATAAAAACACTAAACTGTACATTAAAATTCCTAAACATCACTGCTATTCACAACAGGCCAATGCAAACATTTGTTACTTCTGTGTCTGAGAGTGAATTTGTAAGTTAGGGAAATGATGTCAGTATAAAAGAATTCAAAACTAATTTTATCTGATTGGCAAGTGAGTTCAAGTACTGAGATACTAAATAAATATTTGACAGCACCATTCCATAGTATAATTTATTTCACATATGCACCAAATTAAAAGGAAAGGTTTTCTAAACTGCAAGCAATTTCCAGGCAAACCACTAAGCAGGATGTCGGTGATGGCTGCCATTGTGTCGTGGCAGAGCACCTTCTCACCCTTTCAAAGGTCACCAGAGTTTTGAGCAAATAATCAAAACCACAAGGCAGAGAATGGTACAGTAGGTTCACTTTTGTCATACATGTGACAGGGAATTTAAATTTATACCAATGAGCACTTCTGCTGTTGGGGGAGGATGAAACAATGCTGAATGCTTGACCTTCTATTTGTGTCAGTACAGCTACCACTATGGATAAGGAGTTCAGAGTTTTGCCCAGCAATGAAAATTCATTGTAGTGTGACACAGCTGTTGTTAGGACCCTATTTAAATCTATGATGTGTCTCGATGAGCGTGTGGAAATGTGTTATTCGTGCAACGACCAATGCTCATGGGCACATAATGGCACAGGGAGAGACACAAGAGGTATGCAAGAACTATTAGATGTGATGCACAGACCCAGCACTCAGAAATCCTTACAGAGAGGAAACTGAAATACAGTGTGCACCATTTTTTTGTTATATGCTGAAATGGAAGTTGCAGAGGCAATATTCTTTCAGGTCCCCACAGGTTTGGAAAAGGTAGATCTCCTCAGTGGTTCCTGCCAAAGCAGAGCTCTGTTATTTAAGATTCAAGCGAAGAAGGAAGAGTTTCACATCATTACAAGAATATAGAGCTGCATTTTTAATACTGTAATCATGGAGGTAGATAATCAACCTGGTTTAGACCTTGCTGAAATGCTGGGGTCAAAGTTAGAATTCAAAGTCTTACAAATTGAGAGACTATTATGCAGAATTTTTATTTAAACCCCCGTGGAGACAATAAATAGCTGCAAAGCTGAGCTGGTTTATATCCCAGAGGACTTATCAAGGGCAAGGTTCATAACTAATTATTAGAAAATATAGGTAACACTTATCTCAAATGCAAGGCTTACCTATATGTAACACCATACGCTTTTAAAATACTACAACGTACATGCCACTGTAATGTTTTGGATGTTAAATGCAAAACAAAAAGTATTCAGTAAGTTACACTTACAAAACAATCATCAAAAAATCTGTGCTTTTTTCCCTCATTACAGAAAAAGGAGGAAGGTAGTAGACACCTATTTATCAAAAAAAAAAAAAAGAGCAAAATGGAAATGAAAATACGGTTTATATGCGGAGATTAAACTCAGAATGACATCTTTCATTTTTTTATAGTCCATTTTATGTTTCCCATTTCATTCTATTCCATGACTTAGAGAAGCCTAGAGTATCTACTGATTATTGTACAAATTATGAAACCTTAACCCATATGCCATTAAAATACTTGGACTATTAAAAGGAAAATGAACACAGACAGTACTGGGGGTTCTACATTAATCTTCACTCTCAGTCTAACAATTTATATCATAAATGCTCTCTTCTTCTTGATGAACTTTCCGTCATGTACACAGGGTCCTTTTTATTCTAGAGAGTGCTAATACAGAAAAATGCATTTGTTGTGAAGCTTCACTAATACAATACCGAGTCTGTATAGCACTTTGGCATTGTTTTGGATGAAAAGCATTACAAAATGACACAGCACGTAAGCTGTGTCAATAAAAAAAACAATTTGGGAGATTAGAAAGAGTAAAAAAGAGAAAGAAAATAGCAGTTCTGAAAGAAAATAATGGTGCTGGGAAGTCAACATTCTATCTTCCTAGGCTCACAGTGCCACATTAATTACCAGTGTGAAGGAGCTGCTCACTTTATTTATCATTGCAAAATAAACTCCTTGTGTGCATGGATATTCTGTTGCACTTTGATATTAACAACAATTCATGGCTATTGAAACACCAGCAATAAACCATTTCCTAACAATGTGCAGGAGGAGTCAGAAGGTTGACTCCCAAGTCAGTACTTATTCAGTTACCTACTAGCCTTGTTTCCAAAGGCCAAAGGTCTCAATATCTTCTTTTGCAATTTCTAATGTTTTACAACTTTTGGCCTAAATTCCCATGCATAGATGCTATACATGCAATCTTATGGGCAAGTACATGTGCCCCCAAACTGGGCACAGATTGGATACAACTGCTGGGTTTGTGGATGTTTAGAAAGGTATTTGAATGACAGCTTTAGATAATTTTGCGTATAATTTGTAGCAGAAACTTGGACTATCTGTGTTATTTCAAACTACAAGGAAATTACCAACTGTTAAATTTAATAGTATCTCTGAGAATATCCATGTGTGGTATAAAGCTGTGGCATTCTGAATGACTACAGATTTTTTTAATAACACTGCAATTAAATAGCTACTGTGATGCCAATGTATTATTCCAAATTATGTCAGCCTAAATTGGTGAAATTCAATTAAATATGAATCAGCTACACCTGATTCTGACCACACCTGGTCTGAGCTGAAGTGTGTCACATCCTGACATCAGACTAGGTTAAGTGCCGATCTACAGGTGACTTACTCTTTGGCAACTATAAAATTGACAGAAAATACGTTGGTTTTGTCAGGAAATAACTTGAATAAAGGAAAGAAATTTTTGGCACCACAATAACTTACTGTTTTCAATGTGATATTCCTGAAAATACATTTTCAGTTGGTGAAAAATTTTAACATGGGATCTAAAAGCAATTGAACTGCTCTTCTTTATCTGATCTTAATTTACATTTACTTTCTCCCAGCTATTCCTACCTCATCACCTCCCACCACGACCCTAGTGCAGTGCTGTGTTGTCCATCAAACTGAAGCAGTTTCTCTTCTGGCCTTTTTCTGTGCGCAGGCTTCAATTTCCCGCTGATCTACATGGTGCCTGGAGAATTGGTTTGTTTTGAAATGAGGTTGGTTTACCACCCTGTGTTTTAAATGCCACTCTAAACAGTGCAAACACATATGTTGGTTTGGCTTATCCATGTCTTTCAAATCCCCAGTGTTATGCTCCAGTAAGTTTTACCACAGAACCTTTGCAACAGGCACATTCCACCCACCCCAAGCCTAATCCTCTACAAATATGCTCACACAAACGTCTTACTTCACAGGATCATTTTCAAGTTCATTCCTGTAGCATGGAGTGGTCATTCTGGCTGTCAAGTGTCATTTTCATCTGGAAAGGCAAGAAGACAAGCAGAGAGTAACAAACAATTATACAAAAATGAAGATGTATAAAGCAACTGGAACTGATAATGTTCATTCAGGAGTGACTTCAGATTCCACAGCATGTAATAAGGGTGTGAAATTATGATCCTCAGACTTTTCTTCATTTGAGGAAGAACAAATGATGGGAGAAAAGCAATTGCTGAGGGAAATTGTTAGGATAGTCACTGCCTCACACCTGCCTCACCAAAAAAGGAGCCTGCCTCTCTTCATTCACTACAAGGAGAACACAGGCACTTTGTTTATAGACCTAACACACATCACACACATACTTTGACTGCATTCATTACACAAAGGCGGCAGCTCATCTTGCAATGTCTGCAACCTTAGACTGTCTCACCCTTTCTGAGAAGAACCCCCTTTTGTTCCATCCATCTGCAGGACAGCTGGAACCTTGAGACTCTGGGACCATGTCAACAGAAGAGGTAACGGGGAGTGAAAGACGCGAAGTCAGAACAAAGTGGCATCCCCTTGGCTGGGGCATAGTTCCGTGGAAAAGACTGGCGATCCTGGGGGTCAGCAAGTCAAGCATCGGCCAGCAGCAACGACCATCAGCTCTGGCAGCAAAGGCCAGGACTGCATCCTGAGCTGTATTAACAGGAACACAGCCAGTAGTTGTTCCAGATAAGTTAACGTCTCACTCCACTCAGTGCTCATTAGATCATATCTGGAATACTGCATACAGTTTTGGATCCCCAGTACAAGATAAATCGGAGTGAGCACAGTGAAGGGCCACCAAGACGGTTGGGGAGGGCTGGAGTGCTTGTCCTGTGGGGAGGGGCTGAGGGAGCACAGCTTTTTCAGCTTGGTGAAGGAAAGACTTTGGGTGGAACTAATAGAAGCCTGTCAGTGCCTGTTGGGAGGCTGTTGGGAAGATGAAGCCAGGCTCTTCACGCAGCGGTACACGAGGGCAGGATAAGAGACAACAGACATGAGATGAGAGAGATAGGTTTTTACTGAATATTAGGAAAACCTTTTTTTCTATTAGGATACTCAGGCAGTGGAACAAGCTGCCCAGAAAGACTCTGCCATCTCCATCCTTGGAGATTTTCAAGATCAGACTGGCTAAAGCCCTGAGCCACCTGCTCTGATCTCAGAGCCAATCCTACTCCGAGCAGCCAGTCAGACAGGATGACCGCCTGAGGTTCCCTCCAAGCTGAATTATTCTGTGATTCTGTAATTCTAAATCATTATGTGTGATGTTCAGAAAAACAGCTGCTGGAAAAGGCAGCTTTAGTTAGCTCTGATGTGTTGGTTTCACTCTGTCTGAAATTCTGCACTCAGATGAATACTGTGTTGCAGTCTGATTTTAAGGCTACTCTAAAATCATGGATATCTTCCCAATTGATAAGCTCCATAGAGCTGACTCTTGAAAAACGATGAGACTTTTGGTGTTTCCATGTGAGTTTTTTTCTTCCAGCATCCTATCTCTTAAATCCACACCTCAGTCCTGTACTGCTGCAGTAGTCAGTGAATGCCAGGAATACAGCAGGAGGATGATCGTGGATAATTCCAGTGCAACCATGCAAAATCACAGCGAAAGCATCAAGAAGAGATAATGATGCAGAATGTTATAGAAGGAGTGCTTGCAAGCAAAGTAATTTAATTGGTATGCAAAAAGCTTTCTCTACCTTCCTCACATAAGATTATTTTTTTGCCTCCACTTCAGGATTGATACTTTTTCTCAGAACAAATGAAAGGAGTGTACCACATAAGGTCACAGTATACATTATTGGTAATAATAGCTTAGCATCAATCTCACACTTTAAACAACAATAACTCTTCCTGCTTGAAACTTGCTTCATGATACAATATAGCTGTCACGATTCCTCTGTAAAACATTTGTTTTCCATCCATCCTCACTCTCCTCCTAATCCTGACTTTTCTTTCCACGGTTTCAGAGATCCTAAGCCTGCTCATTCTCTGACTGGTTTCTGCCTTCAGTGTCGGCCAGACTGTGACTGACAGGAAGAGAAAACATGTAAGGCCACACGGGTTGCAGAAAGCATACGCAGTGGATGCAAAAATACACAGGCTTGGCAATACTGCTGCAGATGAACACAGGATGTAGAGATCGCTCCAGCAAGTGACCTTAAATAATACATCGGTCGATGTAAGAAAGGAGATACTGCACTTGAATTGACTAGCCGTGAGAATGGCCAGAAATCCAGGATGTTTGTGAAACGTGGTACCTACCATCCATGCTATCCATTGGTGGCACTTACAAATATGGTTTTGAACATTGCCATCGCAAGTGGCAGGCGATGCTTAGGTCCTTCGAGGAACAACCTGGAGGACTTCTGTTTGCCTTCTCCCAGTCATGGGACATCACTTCAGTGTCAGACGGGACCAACAGCAACTAATCAAGAGATCAGGGCCTCTCCACGCAAGAGGCACATGCTTTTATACCGCTTAGCAAGGCAAAATGTCCATGGACTTCCAAGGAAATCTTAAACCCTGCCAAATCTTGATTCACTGATATCAGGACCATCTTTCCAAAGGGCTTAATGAAACTGGGACCTTGTCCTTAGACACAAGCACTTGTCCCGTTCTGTGTCTGAAAGATTTGCACTGTTTGGAGTACACTGTGTGTATGTTTGTTGTAATTCTGGAAAATATTTATTCTTGCAAAGAGCTCTTCCTCCAGAAAATTAAAACAGCCTTATAATAAATGTACTAAAGAAGTATGTATTGCTCTATGAAACCAGATAACCTCTATGAAAGCAGACGGCATTTCACTGATAATTTCTAGAAATCCCTTGAGAGTGCTTGGCTGTTTCTATTTTCCATATAAAGTATAATTAAAAGCAAAAAAATAATGAAATTCACAGTAGGAATTCTTGAACTAATTTCACTGATGTCAGTAGAATTACAGTGGAGATAAATTTAGTTCTGTGACTGTAAAGGAAAGAAGCTGTTAAATTATGTTTGGGTTGGTTTTTTTGTTTTGTTTTGGGGTTTTTTGTGTGTGTGTGCCCTTATTTTTCTGGTAATGAAAGGGCACAAAAATATATTCTGTATGGATCCATATACTGTCTTAATAACATATCCAATCTGAAATAAGTGTGATTCGCCCTTCATAAGTTATTATTCTCTTCACTAATACACTTATTACAACAGATAGTTGAAAGGTTGCCATGAGGATTTTGTCACCACTTGATGTAAACCAAACTGAAAGTTATTTTTAGATCTCCTGTATTCAATATTTAAAATATATTTCCCACATAAAAATGCAGAGATTATGGAAATTCTTTAGAAATATGGTCTTGGCCTTGTTTTTGCATGTTTTTCTATGTTATTGCACACTTTTTTGGATATGTTGCAGTATTTCCAATCAGCCATTACTAATAGGTTTAGCAGTTGTTTCAACCTCCCTCAAAATTCTTGTTCTCATTTTTATTCCATAGAAGGCAATTTAGGGATCTATTTGCAAACACTTGCTATCCAAAGCTGTGCTTGCTACCATTAACAGTCCTTGTGAAATCGAAGTAGCAAGTACTCTACCTAGTAATGGGAGTCTGGAGGACTGGAGCTCAGGTTGCAAATGTTCTTTTAATTTTGAGAGGACATTTAGGCAACCCGTGTTTCGCACTACAAGTGTATACTGTGTTCCATAACTCCTGCTTTCCATTTCTAACACTGCTTCTGACCAGCTGTATCTACTTGAACATGGGCCATACTGTCTCCATGCCCCAGTTTACCTGGATTTAGAATGGAAACAAAAAACGTCCCATGGCAACTGTAAACACAGTGCTTCATTCAATAATTTGAGAACTAACTGTGCCAGTGACTGAAATACGCTGAGGTCTTCAGTAAGAATACACCCTTCTGAAGAGCTTGTGAAAAGCAGAGTTTTCAAAAAGAACTTACCCTACCCGCTATTTTTGTGTGGTCATCGCAGCTGCAACTCCCACTCACTGTTTCTGTAGCTGCACTATCTAGTGGTCCCACTCAGGGGCCCATTACACTAAACACAAAAGAAGAGCATCCTGATGACTTTAATGTTTACGCTTGAGGCATCTAATTTCAGGTTCCCTATGCAGGCAGTAGGGAGCAGGTGGATTCTTAACTTCTCACAGGTCACTATAAAGGGAATCTGTTCTTCTAATTTAAGCAGCTTTTATATGCCTAAAACCCAGTTGTGTCCAACACCAGGCATTGGGGCAACTGAATACAAACAGAACAAAAGCAAAGCCTCAGGCATCCAGTTCAAAGTGGTAATTTTGGAAGGAATCATCACTGAAAGGAGCAATGAGTCTAAACTGCCCAGAAGACTGTATAAAACAGGTATCTGTTTTTTCATAGAATCATAGAATGGTTAGGGTTGGAAGGGACCTTAAAGATCATCTAGTTTCAACCCCCCTGCCATGGGTAGGGACACCTTGCACTAAACTATGTTGCTCAAAGCCACATCCAACCTGGCCTTGAAGACA
Organism: Eurypyga helias; assembly: GCF_000690775.1. Lineage (NCBI taxonomy): Eukaryota > Metazoa > Chordata > Aves > Eurypygiformes > Eurypygidae > Eurypyga > Eurypyga helias. The sequence goes on along the minus strand of NW_010255309.1, from coordinate 4,979 downwards.
TGCAGGGATGGGGCATCCACAACATCTCTGGGCAACCTGTTCCAGTGCCTCACCACCCTCTCTATGAAGAATTTCTTCCTAATATCTAATCTAAACCATCTAAGTTCCCTACTGAGATCCAACATATGGTTGGTGTCCAGATGAGAAGGATCTCACTGCATTTAAGCCTGATCCAAAGTCCAGTGTTTCACAACGTTTCCTTTTTCAAAGAATCAAGCACAACTTCTACATTTAAGAAATCACAAATAGAAATATATGATAATGGAAATGGCAGAGGCATGAAATATCCGTTCTGTTAAAGCAACAGTGTGTATTCCAAGTTTAGAGAAAGCAGACATGCTGCCAAGGCGTTTGACCACAATCATTTTCATTCTCCATTGAGAATTCTAGTATTTATGTTCTCTTCTACTTTTATCCAATAAAACCCCATTCAGGTTTCTACCTGATAAGACAACACAGGCACAATGATTTTTAGTTTACCTGACCAACAACTAATTACATTAAAAGGCTTTTATTTCCCAGCTGCAAACTAACATTATTAGAAAATCCCCTAACACAATGTACAGCATAGAACAGGTTTATCAAACATAATTTCAAACTGTGGAATTGTTGGATGCTACCACACACTTAATCTAAAATCAAATTAGATCTACTAAACTTCAGCAGTAATTTGAATGAAACAATGAAAAAATATTTGTCTGGAACTTTTATGCAAATAAATATATATACATTGCCCAAAACACAAAGCTCGGGAAAAAAACTTTGCAAAATATCTTTAAGAATCCACATTTGTATCTGTTAATGAGTGGCTTACAACTGGCTGTAAATTAAAAAGGAGAAAGCAGAAGGCACAGCAGCACAGCGTATGAGCAAAGGACTTTATCACGCTTTATAAAGGGTATCCTATTCCAACACTGCTTCTGTCATCCTAATATGTTTCACATGAATGCAACAAATGGGAACTAATTCAAAGTAATATTAAAAAGTAAGTTTTATGGCAACTTACTTTGACACAGGCAGAAGATTAGGACAGGCAATAAAATATGACTCTACTTGTGAACCCAAGTTTTATTTTTATTTGCAACCACACAGATGTTACTAAAGTGACATTTCATTCATCTGATTTTGACTTCTGGTTTTTGAACGTAGCTCTAAGCCAAATATACTAGGTTACTGAGGAAGCCATGAACGGTCAAACTGCTTCCATAAGTCTGTACCACATTGGGAAGTTAGTCTATATCTGTGCACTGTTGATAGATATATGCAGCAGCAGTTAAACACATGTACTATGTCTTGTCAGGAACATAAGTCAACTTTCCAAACTTTTATCAAACTAGTTTTCACCAAAAAAAAAAAAAAATCTTCTAAGGGCAAATGTGATAGAAATGTCAACACTTCTTAATTAAACTGAAAATGGCTGAGCAGAGATCCTTCTGCATGGCAAATGAAAGCATGCTGTGAAACACACTTTAAATGTACTGCGTTAGAAGTAGTACACATAGAGAAAATTCCAGAGCTGGTACAGAGGAACATCTCCAGGAGCTCTCTGGTTTTGTGCTTACTGAACTACGTCAGTAGTTGAGGCTAACCAATCACATAGCACTTCTAAGTCTCACCCAGAGATAATAATTGTCAAACATTGCCAACTCATTATGATTTGAGTGACTGTAGTAAAGTTCAAAGACCTTATCTTCCTACAGAGCAGCTTTCTAGCCAGCCAGCCCCCAGCCTGTACTCTTGCGGGGCGGCTACTGCATCCCAGATGCAGGGCTTTTCATTTATCCTTGCTAAGTGCTCTGAGATTCCTATCAGCCCATTCCTGCAGCCCACCAACCTCTGAATGGCCACCCTGCCTGCCAGCAACTTACATGCTTCTCACCATTTGGGAATGAGGTGGCTGAGGATGCACTGTGTCACTTTGTCAGGTCGCTCATTTGGACCCCCACAAATTATCTGGGTAGGGCAGAATATTTCAGATTTATGGTATGCGCAATACTAGTGGTAAAAAACCAACTTCCGAAAAGGCAACAGAACCTCAGAAGTATAAATCCTGGCACAAAGCTGGCAGGTGCTGGTGCCATGCTCGTGGAAGAAAAACAATTTGAGAAGTCTTGATCGAGCAGTTGTTACAGGGCAGTGCTTGGAAAGCCGTGTCAGACCTTAAAACATCACCTATGTATGCTCTAATGTGAACATGTAGAGCACACCAAAAAAGCATCCTAGAAACAAGATATGCTCCCTTGACCATTTTTTACTCATAATGGCAACTTACAGATGTGGACCTTCTTGTCACGATCATGTAACTTAAGGAAAGATGAGGTCCCTCAGATCCAGTGTAGCGGGTTAAAAAGCTAACAACCTACAACGGTTTTCCTACACACTTGTCCAAGTCCTTCACAGCTGATTTGCATTAACAGGTTCCTAAGTGAGCTCTTCATCAGTCTCAAAGCAGGTTAGGTTGAAGCACCACCAAGGAAGCTTCACAAGCCTCAGCTGTGTGGTGGAAGCAAGAGCTGTGATAAACAGCTGGGAACCATAGCATCCTGAATTTATTGTGCCTGTTCTCTGGGATGTACTTTCATTTGACTTAGGTAAAGGGAGATGGGGAAAAGGGATGAAAAGGTCTAACAACTAGATTGTTTCCAATCAAATTCCTTCAGCCAGCGAGGCAAACGCCTGAAAAAAGTGTACATGTAGATTTATAAGCACCTGCCCACTGCTAAGAATGCCAACTCCCTTCTAGAGTCAAGGGAGCCCAACAATCAAAGGACCAGTGTAGAGGAAAGCTACCGCACTGCGAGCGTCCTCCTGCGCTGAAAAGGTTCAGTTACTGCAGCCTGGCATCGCAGGTTTCAGGAATGGGTAGAATCCAGAAACAAAACGCCTTCTGCAAGACTGGGCTACTCAGTCTCTGCAATGGCTTTCTGGAATCTAAAAGTCTCTTCTGGCTGTGGGACCTAACAGCCCAGAGGCCCTGAGGCTGCTGTTTAGCATGAGCAAGGACCTCCAGAATCATATGAAGCCAATCTAGAGAGGAGGGGTTTTTTGAGTAAGCTTTTTCTTGAATTTTCAAGTGATACCACAAAGACAAAAAGGAGTCCACGAAGGCAGTAGTGCGGCACTGTGACACCATCAGCTGGTCCAGATCCAAAGATGTGGACTTCAGTCTCTAGCATCCTAAACAAATACACAGGTGGCAAATATATGGCAGTTTTCTCTTTCTTGGGGGATGAAACAAGGAGCTTTCTTTCCTATGGTCTTTTTATACATAACACATTGATTCAAATCTATTCTGTAATGTTCCATCCTTCCAACAGCTTTCAATCAAATGAAAGCGGACATTAGGCCACAGAGTCTACTTGAACATTTGCCTCCTGTGTTGCCTTCCTTGCACAAACAGATCCCAACTGGGCTAATTATCCTGAACTCTTCATTGAACACAGCTATTATTTTGCAATGTCCCTCTTTTTTTTGCAAAATCTTATTTCTTTTAAATTTTTCTTCAGGTTTCTGCAATTTTAACTGATTCTATCTCCCTAAATTTCCTTTTTTACCATGGCGATAAGGAAATTTGTCACTGTCTTTATAATACAGTCCAGAGGTTTGCACTGAACTAAAAAAAAAACCCAAATAATCATGTGAGAATTTTTTTCTTTTTTTCAAATGTGAACCAGTAGAATTTAGGAACTGCTAGTCTGGGCCTTCTGCAACTCAGCTGAACATGTCTAAACTGTTGATGCATATTTCACATTTCTGAGGCTTTCTTCCCTACTATACAAACCAGATCAACTGTACAAACGAGGTCATTCTTCAAAATCTGGAGAGTATAAGACAGTAGATTCAGAAATGTGCCAACAAATGGTATGTGCCTGTACCAACTATTTCCATGCGGGTTCTGAGAAAGGACACTTTCGTAAGAGACTATTTTTTACTGTTAATCAAACGAGAATGTTTCCTTCCTTAAAGGAATGAACGCAGCCCGTTCCAAATACCAAACTCGGGTTATTCTGCAATGGCCACTTAGGTTTCTTAGAAATCTGAATGACTGGATGAACACAGAACAATACCTGCTGGGATTTTTCCTCCCCACTTTTCCTCGGTTTTGCCTGCGGCACTGTGACAGCTGAACAGGTGTGACCCGCAAGTGCGCTACTGCCAATATTGCGTTCGAATTGGCAGTGGCCTTACGCAGAGCGTTCGCAGAAGCAAGCGGTGCTTCCTGGCAGCGCGCATCGCTTCGAAGGGCTGGGCTCTCTGACAGACGAGCTTTGGTGGCTTTGAGCAGCCTGGTCTAGTGCAAGGTGTCCCTGTCCATGGCAAGGAGGTTGGAACTGGATGATCTTTAAGGTCCCTTCCAACCCAAACCATTCTATGATTCCATAATTTTTCTGTAGTGATTTAGGCTGTTATCATCCCCCGTTATCCACATCGTGGGTGTAACAGCAGCGGCTGCGTGCCCCGGTGGCAGCCCCCCCAGTTTACACGGAGGTAAACTGTAGTGATAGGACAAGGGGTAATGGGTACAAATTGAAAGTGGGGGGTTTAGATTAGATATCAGGAAGAAGTTCTTCCCGGAGAGGGTGGTGAGGCACTGGAACAGGTTGCCCAGAGAAGCTGTGGATGCCCCATCCCTGGAAGTGTTCAAGGCCAGGCTGGATGAGGCTTGGAGCAACCTGGTCTAGTGGAAGGTGTCCCTGCCCATGGCAGGGGGGTTGGAACTGGATGATCTTTAAGGTCCCTTCCAACCGAAACCATTCTGTGATTCCATGATTCTGTGAGGTACCCCGGGCTGAGGGGGCCTCCCCAGGCTGCAAACGGGAGGAGCAGGGGGCAGCTCCAGCTGCACTGGCAGCATCCAGCAGAACTTTGGGAGAGCGCACACCGAATACTGAAGCACCGACTCTTCCTGGCCTACGGGCAGACAAGGCGGCTGGTGAGGGGTTACCGTGCCTTCCCACCGGCAGGAAGGCGGCGGCTGC
>NW_010255308.1:0-5292 GCF_000690775.1 Eurypyga helias | reverse complement strand
AAGGGGGTGGAGGTCTGTTTGGTTATGTTTTTTCAGTTTAATCAGAACATAAGGAATCTTCTGTTGATTGAAATCAGGGAGGTTTAGATTAGATATCAGGAAGAAATTCTTCACAGAGAGGGTGGTGAGGCACTGGAACAGGTTGCCCAGAGAAGCTGTGGATGCCCCATCCCTGGAAGTGTTCAAGGCCAGGCTGGATGAGGCTTTGAGCAACCTGGTCTAGTGCAAGGTGTCCCTGCCCATGGCAGGGGGGGTGGAACTAGATGGTCTTTAAGGTCCCTTCCAACCCTAACCATTCTATGATTCTATGATTCTGAAGAGGAGATTTGGAAAACACATTCTTTAGTCATGTTGTAGTGTTTTGGTGTTTAATTAACACTAAATTGCAACAATCTAGCAGCTATATTATTTGGCACAGGGACTTGAGATTTCAGTTGTTTGGAGGGAGGCAGAGAAGTGCCATGGCTCTATACCTCATACTTTTCTTGAGACAAAAATAAGGAATTTTAGATGCTTATAGTTTTCACTAAATTTTAAGCTAACATACAAGTCAGCCTCTGCCACTACTGAGTGCGCCACAAAACACAGTAGCAGGGGCTAAGGAAGGCCTTTTCTGCAAACAGTCCCGAGCTACGTACGTTGGACAGAGACATTTCTCGTTACTCTTCTCCTGGCATCCTGGAGAATGGAAGGCAACTTAAAATGCAAAGACTTGGGAAAACAAGAGATGGCATAGGATGGGGGAGACCCTAATGTTGAGGGAAGGACAAAGGACAGCTATAAAAAGAGGAAGAGAATAGGAAATGTATGAAATTACTTAGGAGTAGGAAGGGAATTTGTAGGAATCATATGCTGTGTAAGTGAAAGTCTACAGAGTAATCAGGAAAGCCTACCGTTGCTATAGCATACCACTTTCCAGAGCCTGGAGTAAATGCAGTGCTGCCAAGATTCCACACTCTGCCCACGTATGGAAGGTCAGTCATTTGCTCTCCTTGCTCCCATCCTAACAGTCCACGAGAGGGCTTAATAGCTTGGGCTTACTGCTGGTGTTGCAGGAGCGGGCAGATGGGTAAGAAGCAGTAGCACCAAAGATGGGGCAGAGGTCACTACGGAAGTGTGTGGGGATGGGTGAGGAGGCACGGGAAGATGCGGGGAGGGGGATGGAAGACAACATCAGTTGGGACACTGATGTTCAGCTACAAACAGTTTGAGAAATATTTTTAAAATTAATTTGATAAACTACCTCTGGATTGTAATCACGAAACATACTGAAGCTTTGGCTCCTTAGCTTTGCCCTGATCCCATTCTGTCATGTGCTTTATGGCGTTTGGTTTTTTTTTTTTTGTTCCTGAAGTGCCATGTGATCTTTGCTACCTGCAGATCTGAATATTGATTTCTGCTCTGTAGCGTGTTACTTCGTGACAGTCTTAAAGCCACCAACCACTGCAAGACATTGATCACAAAATTCCTTGCCAACCACTTTGGTCTAAAATTATCACTCAAGCTGTCACACCTGAACCCTGTAATGCTCTTACTGAGACTTGGATGGGAGGAAGGGCAGAGATGAAAGAATTCCAACTACTTCTTGTTCTAATCCTTCTTGAACTCATGATAAACATTTATTTTTACACCTGTTCTCTGACTTGAATATGGCTGCTTTGTATTAACCTTTCCCTTTTTACCATTCCAGCCCTCATCTTTTGGAAAATGACCTATTTTGCTAAGGATTTTTTGTTTTCTTCCTGCATGCTTTGGCAAGCTGCTCTTAATAAATTCTGTAAAAGACTATAGAACAAATTCTGGCTCTCATGTTCTTTTGAATTTTATACAAATGTAGTCTGCATCGTCATCAGGGCTGTGAAATGCATTGTAATAAAATGGCTTTTTGGAGCTGCTCCAGCAGAGAGCCAAAATTCGCCAAAAACTACAAGGGTGTCACTAAGTTTCACAAACCTCAGCTGTCTTTGCACTTATCCCAGGCTTGGTTATCTTTTCTGTCAAAATATGAAAATCTTCATGTTACATCAATGAAACAGAGTAGTCAAGGAAAGGGATGATATTTTCTGACCTCCCTCCCATATTTCAGTTTCCTTTAATTTTTATTTTCAAAACAAGACTAATAGTTTAAAGCCTTGATATTGAGCTATTTAGCAATGTGGATCCTTGGTGAAAAGTAGTATCTGAGGAGATCAATAAGAAACTGCAGCCGCTGTGCTTTCCGCAGGAGGCTGCAGAAAATCAGGCAATTAATAATGGAGATGCATTAAGTCTTAATTAAGCCATTTGCAAGACCTGGTTTTAATTCATTTTGATCTCAGACTAGTTAGATAGGTTTTGACTCTACAAAAACTTTAAGTTCTGGTGCAGAGCTAGTTCCTTTCAGCAAAGTTTTTCCTACTGTTTGAGTCACATAAAATTTACTAAACCACAAGTTATTCTGCATTTATTTGGAATGGATGGTAGAACCATAAGGCAGACCAGGAGCCTGAGCTCAGCTGGAGAAAACACTGCCACTATTGTTCAAATAGGATTCTTCCTGGATAGAAAAATAGATGCATGTTGTAAAAGGCTGTGTTCAGGCGTTTCATTAAATTTGACTGCATTTTAATCTGTTCAGTGCCTAAGCTTATAGTGCCCCTTGCTGCCTAATTCCTCCTTCTCCTACCACTAATAGTGTGCAACCCTCATGTTTCCCCTTGGATCGCAGGCTGAATTGTAGACTTGGCACACGTTTTTGAGATCAACAATTACATAGATATATCTCATCTTCCATCATGTAGTTTCTATCATGTCTGCATAAAGCGGTAAAAGGGATTGGGAAGAAACACACAGAGGAGCACCGACACAATCCCTTTAGGACCAGAGACCTGCAAGGCTACACTGTGGGCAGCCAGCGCTGTAGTCTCTGCTTTCACAATGCAGATCGAAGTGTGATAAAGCGTGTAGGTCACGGTCATGAGTACCTGAGCGCTGACTTGCCTGGAAGCTGATGTTCTCCGCTAGCAGCCACTGTTTGTTTTTCGCTGTTGACACAGAGCTGAGATGTTGTGTCTTGTTACCAGCTCTACACGGAAAGTGCCACTGCCTTACTCTGCACATGCAAATATTTACTGGATCTTTGGACAACCAGTTGGATCAGTCTGAAGGAGACAATCAGAGAAGTGCATACAGCAGGGTTACTACAGGGTCATGTCTAGGCTGCCACCAGGTTTTCTATATTGTCACTGCGTAGAAACAATAGGTGTGACAAGGAAGAGGTTAACCCTTTGGGACTTCATCTCTGCCACAACTTTTAGAGGATCAGGGAGAAACCTGTAGAGTAGTTTCTTCTTCTCAATTGTTCAGAAATAAGCAATGGCTTTTTTGTATTAATTGAGCAAAATCTCCAAAAATGAGACTTTTAAGATGTGTCAAGGTGACATCCAGAATTGCTGATCACTCTTTTTTATGTTGATACATCACTCTTTAAATATTTAGAATATGTTGCTACATGCAGCAAAATAATTTATTTTAAATTTTACCTCTTCTATAATGAGTGACTTTTTGATGACTGTATTGGTTTGGCTGAGAAATGTGAGAGAGTTTCATTGCTAATCAAACCAAGCTTTAAATAAGTTGTTATTTTGTTTTCCTTTGAAGCCTTCTGAATGTAGTGTGACTTAAAAAACATGTGACACTAAGGTATTCTTCTCTCCTTTTCTGCTTTACAGAGCAGCTTGCAAATACAAATCCTAGAGGTTCAAAATTAAAAAAAAAAAAAGTAAAAATATTTTTAAACATTAAATTTAAAGTTAGTGTCATTGTTATTTTTGAGATCTGTCTCAAAATGTGAACTGTTAATAAACTCGGCCATGATGGTTTCAATTTGGGGACTTCAGCTACTTTACAACATATAGATTACACCTCTTACTCTGCACAGCCCTTCTGTAGCTCCAGGTTAAGTGGATCTAAGCCTTACATGTAAGACTACTTTTGCATATGCTGTTTAGGAACTGAAGGCTTGCTGCTGCAGTGATTTTACTTGATAAACATATAAAAATAGTGCTGCAAAACCACAGTGAACTTCAGTTTTGTTGCCAGCCAGAGTTATTGCTGTATCAAATATTCCTGCTACACCAATTGAATTGGCATTATTTAATAATGACAGGTTCTGTAAAATATTTTTATAAAATAAGTACAAGAAGGTAATTCATCTGTTGCAATACATGTTGTTTTATGATAAAATTAAGTTCTGAAGTACTGCATACTGTTTGAGAATTTATTTCATACTAATGTAAAAACAGAAATAGATTTATTTGATGCTAATGTAGAAATCTATTCCTAGTCTTACCCTACTTTCCATGGATTCTAATAAATATCTGATATGTTTGAAAAGGCAAATATTGGCATCCTCACGAATTAGCTGTACCTACTGTTGTTCCATGTGTTGCCTTTCCAACAGAACGCTTAAGGAGATCCTTAAATCCAGCATGATGAGCATTTATGTGTATGCCTAAATGTGTGTTTGGAAGGCGCATGGGGGGTGCTCTTGGGGAAGTTGCCTGGAGTGTAAAATGTTGCTTCTGTGGAACAAAACAGATGCTGGCTGTGCTGTATGATGTTTTATTTGTTTGTTGGTGTTTTGGGGTTTTTTTTAACATAGATTTTGCACAGGGAAAGCTGTTATTCAACCTCTTAATATCTTTGATTTCCCATTACTGAAACACGTAATTTAAAAATATCCTGAGCACAATACTTGCACTGGGACTCGCATGATTTTTCAGAGAATCTCACACCATCAGAGCAAATGGTGGGTGGGAACACACTGATGCCACATCCTTGAACTCCTTTGTGTGTGAAGAACAATGTCTCTTTCAAACAGAACATATATCTTAAATAAACCTGGTAGAATTAAAGGGGATTAAAATTTTTAAAAAATATTGGAGAACTCATCTGTCAAAATGAATCTTTTATTCTGTTAAATGGGTGGCGGTGATAGCAATTTGCCACTATTTAAAAAGTGAGAGGAATGTAACGTGCATTTTGGGGCAGCAAAGTATGACTTTTCCCAATAACCCTGTCATCAGCTCATTTATTGCTTGTGCCTTTAAATAGTTCCCTGAGAATACCACTACCAGAGCGAAGTGGAAAAAAAAAACAAACCAACCCCACAACCAAACCCAACCAGCCAAGCAGCCCAAGAGGGGACTCGTAAAGTAGAAGTCATGAAGTCTGGAGCCCTCGCCAGATTTCCTCTGCAAGGCGAGGCGTGGCCGGGCTGTGCGCGGCGCTGCCCGAGGGCCCGGCCGCCCT
>NW_010255307.1:0-6187 GCF_000690775.1 Eurypyga helias | reverse complement strand
GAGGAGGGCCGGGTTCGGGATGAGCCCTGGGCGAGTAAGCAGGGCCCTGGCACGCTGGAGCTGGGTCACCCTGCTCAGGGTTGTGGGTCCCCAGAGAGGGTGAGGGCCCCTCCTGGCTGGGGGCTGAGCCCCTTCCCTGTTCCACCTCGAGGGGGTCGGGCCCCTGTGCTGATGCCTGCCTGCAGGACTTCCTTCCCCTTAGGAGTTCCCCCCTGTCCTTTGGTGCCCATGGCTTGCTCAGGGAGCAATGTCCCAGCTGCCTGTGCTGGAGCAGACTGGGGGACAGGCACGGGGTACACTGCTGCCAGGGAAACTCTGCCCCAGGACTCCACCTGGCTGTAGGATTTTGGAACCTGCAGCCTCCTCAGGAGCTGCGCTGGTCCTGTTGGGTGCTCTCTAATTCCTGCCAGGTTTGCAGGGATGTGCTGGGTAGCAAGGAAGATGGTGTATTTCCATGAATAAACACGAAAAGCTTTCGCTCCCTTTTCCTCACCTGTTTAGCTAGATGGCCACGCTGAGTGTAAAGCCAGGACAGCGGTTCACCTTGCCGAGCTGGCACGCCAACTCCCAGCTCATCTCGGCTGACGCTGAACGCCAGCGTTCTGCTTCCCACCGAGTCCGTCAGGAAGCCCGAGCTCTCCGCAACGAAACCAACAACCAGGTGGGCGTTCTGGCAGCTTGGCTGCTCCCAGGTTTGTCAGTCGGCAGTATGGACAAGGGAATAGGAGAAGGCTTTGCCTCTACAGAACCTGCTGAATATGTCCGTTTACTTCCTGCAAACCCATGTGTGACGATGCGTGGGTACTGTCGTGAAGTCCCTGGGTGGGATTCTCGCATCCTTTTTGTCCTCTCCATTTGCACAGGTGACTCTTAGACCCCATGGCAACACGTTGTACTCCTGTGAGGGGTCAGTCGATCCTGAAAACAGGGCAAGGCTCCAGTAAGATCCACAATTGCAATTTAAAAGAGAGTAATGGCGTTTCTCCTCCGATTCCAGACGAAATGGGATGAGCATGACAACCAAACCCGCCTGGCTGAACGTATCAGGAATGTGAACAGATGGAAGGAGACCCTGGACAAATGCCTCGCAGACATAGATGCGGAAATCGATGCCTTAGCCAAAGTATGTTGGGAAGACAGATGGCTGGAAATCCACTTACCCTCTCACCATGGGATGTTAAATAATTGATGCTTGTCTTCGTATGGGCTTGCCCATCGCAGGAGTTCAAGGGGGGGGGCTCATCACAGGTATACGGCGATCCGTACATGGTGAAATGATGTCCTGGAAAACAAGCTGCTGCGTTCTTGGACAAGCCAAGCCATTTTATGGAGCTGTACATTGCATGCTCATCTTTGGGCTTGGGGTTGTGGTTTCTTTTTTTTTTTTTCAAGCTTTGAATGATAGTGAGAAATACGTTAATACTCCCATTCAAAAACATTTGCTTTTAAATAGAGAACAGCAGTAGGATATCTCTGATTCTTTTAGTTCTAAACCCAGAGGGTGCTGGAGTCATTACCCCCCACTGAGGTGTGATTCCCAATTTAAACAGTGGAAGTAGAGGACTAGTGTCCTTGGCTCCTGTATTTTTCAATCCAGACTTTCTAAAAGGTTTGAGAACTGCAAAGACAGGCCCTGCAAGACCCCCTTAACAAGGGGATCGCTGGGTTCCCCTTCCTTTCTTCCTCCCATGCCTGAAGGAGACCCCACACACACTCAGCTGGCTTCTTCCTCCAGGTGAAGGATGCGGCAGAAGGTGCCCTCCAGGCAAAGAATTTGCCCCTGGAGGTTTCCATTGAGTGCCTGACGCTCCGTGAGAGCCGCCGTGCCATCGATGTGGTGAGGGACCCTGTGGAGGAGGAGCTGCACAAGGAGGTGAAGGTGATAGAACAAGCCAAGAGACAACTGCAGCAGAGAGTGAACGAAGCCTTCGAACAGCTCTGGTGAGGCAAATGGTGCAGTTTTTGTCTGGAGTCTGCCCTCCTGGCTTGGCCCCAGCAGTTTATTGTGCCTCTAACGCCCTGCTGAGATGGCTGAGCAGGCCAGGTGTGGTTACCCTGGGGTGGTGAGCTGCTCGGAGGAACCTTTGGTGATTATTGTCACGGTCTGTGGAGTTTGGGGGTTCGTAGGGGATTGTGTGTCAAGGGAGACTTCATAAGCATCCTTGGAGAATTTTGGCCTGGACAGGTATCTTGTGGCACCCACCTTAGTTCAGGAACCAGTGACCTGGAGGTGTTAAAGCTCCTGGGCCCTAATTCCTCATGGGTCACTGCCCCGCTGCAGGGGGGCAGACAGCTCTGTTCACCCGTGCGACGCCGGAGCAGAGCACGGGGGAGCCAGGCAGGCAGTAAAGCTGTGCTGCTTTACCACCTCAGGCTCAGTTCACTGCGAGGGTAGGAGCTCACCACTCTTACAAAAACGGCTGAGCTGGTGGTGAAAGCTTTGGGAACTGCGAGCCGCCTCTCCCCTCCGTGCGCTCCCCGCTGACTCCAGCCCTGTTTTCTGCAGCATCTTACAGGAAGCGCGCCAGCAGCTGAGCGGTGACCGCCGGTGCAAGATGGAAGCATTGGAAATAGATCGCATGTGCTTATCCCTCAGCGTGAACTCTCCCAACATCTCCTTCAAGGCCAACCCAGCACGGGTCCCAAACGGGTAAGGAAAGACCCAATCCGTGCTGGTGCTTGGAAGAGGCCTGGGGTGCTTTTGCCCTCCGTGCTATCTCCTGGGTTGGCGGGTGCAGTTACAGAGAGACCTCAGAACAGGAGTTGGCTGCTGGGGTTTGTTGTGGCTCTTGAATTGTGAAGCCACACACTTTTGGAAGTTATCTGAGTTGTCACCTCAAAACCAGAGAAGCTACTGCCCTGCCTCCCCGGTGCTTGGCTGGAGGTGGCGGTCAGCGAGGTGGTATCAGCTGTTGGAGCAGCTTATCCGGGAGCTGCTGCACCTTCTCACTTGCTTGGCGTGTCACAGGACGGCTTGGATGTGTCCCTGGGTTGAGCAGATGCGGGGCTCGGTGCAGGGTCTGTGGGGTAGCAATCTCCAGCTGGAGCAGCGCGGAGATCAGACAGGACGTCACCTCCAGAATTCCTGAATCGTTTTGCACTGCACGAAGCCGCCTCGGCCTGCAGCAGGTGGTTCCTTTTGAACTGTCTTATTTTTATAACTCCTGCTTTGTTCACAGATCAACTACGCTTGATGAGTGGGAACAGAACAGCCAGTGTAACAAGGAGCACGCTGAGGCAGAAGTGAGAGCCTCGACCGAGCTCCGAGAAGCAGCAGTGCTTGCCATTGCGCAGGTTAGTCAGTCCCTTGGCTGCGCATCGGTGGGGCAGAAGTTCTGGATCCGGTGTGGGAGAGTGGGGCTGGCACATGCTGTGACGAGGGGAAGGGAGTCTTCCAAAAGACAGCACTGCCCCCTGTGCCTCTGAGAGCAGCTGCCCTGGTTTAAAAGGGCAGCTCCGTTACGCTGCGGAGCTTGCAGTGGACTGTCCGTTGTTCCCTGCCCTTTGGCACAGGGCACACGCAGCAGCCAGATCCCAGCTAGTCTGCTGGTGGCTTGTCCCAGCCTCACAGGAGGGCATCTCATGTGACTGTCACTGGGAGGGGGACACCTTGGGGGGTGTGTGACTTGGAGCCTGTTCTCTCCTCAGACAAACAACGAGCTGGAGGCTCAGCGCGTGGCTACAGAGTTTGCCCTGCGCAAGAGGATTAGAGAGCTGGAAAGAGCCTACGATGAGCTGAAATGGCAGGAGCAGAATGTAGGTGTTGCTTCTTTGGTTATCGAACACAGCCGTGGGTGGGGACTGAGCTCAAAAGGGGGGTGTTTATGTGGGAAGCTACTTGGCCTGAGCATGCTGTCCACATGAGAGCTGTTAGGTGGTGCATGTATGATCCCTGCAATGTCCTGCCGTTACGGTGGCTGCTCTGGCATTTCCCAGCAGCAGTGCCAGGCTTTGGCCTTTCTTTTTTTTTTTCACCCCTGCTCTCAGTGCTGTGGCCATAAAACACCAGCAGCACCGTGCCTGGGCCGGGTGAAAAGCCCGGTCTGTGAGCAGAGGGGTTCAGTACTCAAAAGCCCACCAGCCCCTGTTTGGAATCCATTCCCAGTGCAGTAACGTGGGCTGTTTTCCAGTCTGTATCCCTGGCTGGCCCTCATGATCCCTGTCTTTATCCGTAGACCTTGGAGGAAATTGCTGAAATGGAGGAGGACATCCGGCGCTTGGAGGAAGATCTTCGGAGGAGAACGCAGGATCTGAAGGTGGCGCACACCCGCCTGGAGACCCGCACCTATCGGCCCCACATGGAGCTCTGCCGGGATCAGGTACCAGCCTCGCCTGGCCGCATCCCATAAGGAGGGTCTGGGGGCACTTACCGGGATGGGGGCTCGCGTAGGTCTGAAAAATGTGGGTGCACTTTGGTGCAAACCACAGAGAGGCTGAGCAAAGGCTGGTACAGTCACCTAGCGATGTGGGAACTTTCCGTCATAGCTGGCCGAGGAGGGGAAGGAGAGAACGTGGCCTTGTAAAACAGCACCTCAGCCCTGTTAACGGCTGTCACCATTCTCCTCCCACCTCACAGGTCCAGTACGGGCTGACGGATGAGGTCCAGCAGCTGGAGGGAACGATCCGAGTGCTCAGACAGAAGCTGGCAGAGTCACAGTAAGTCTGCTGCTGCCTGGGGCAGAGCAGTAGCCCAGCGTCGCCCACGTGAGGGAGGTGGCTACGTGCAGCCCCAGGCCTGGCATGCTTCCCAGCGCTGCATTTTGGAGCTCACATCTACTCACATCAGGAGTGGAACGAGTCTTGGTGCTTGGTGGGGAGCTGGACTGGGTGGCAGGGTCCGTGTGGTGGGAGGGTGAGTGGGGTTCCCATGGTCCCTGCTCGACTCTGACTTCAACCAGGCACAGATGGTTCCAAAAGCCAAAACCAGGGTGAAAAGTAAAGAAAAAAACTGCTCTGGGTTGGCCTGGGGTGCGTGTCGGCGCCGCGCTCCCAGAGCAGCACGTGGGCTCGCTGTTCACAGCCCCGGCAGCGCTGCTGCCATGCACCGAGCGCTACCCGACGCGTTCGTTCTTCGTGCAAAGGCTGCACAGATGTTTCTGCTGCCAGAGAGTGGGAAGTTGTGTTTCCTGTCCAACTTGGGAAGTGAATGCAGCGCTTGAACCCAACTCCTCTCCCTTCTGCCTGTTCCCAGGGATGCCTTGGATGCTCTTTACAGACAACTTCACCGCATTCAGACAGATATTGGCTACAAAGCCAGTTCCCTGCTGCTGGACAACAAGTGCATGGACAGCCGGAGAAAACTCGTGGTCCCTGCCGAGAAATTTGTGCCAGAGGTCGGCACTTTCAGCCGGACCACGCACCATGCACTGAAGAACGGGCAGCTGGAGTTGGCTTAGAGCGCTGGGAAGTGTTGTGCAACGAGCTGTGCCAAGGAGAAAGCTACCAGTGACTCAGTTCCGTAGCAAGGAAAAGCGGACATCTGTATCTTGTTAGGATAATGGAATTCTCCTCCCTCCTCCAAGTTTGTTATGTAACTGTCTGCCCCTTTCTGTGATGTTTATAGCCTCTTGCGCTCCGAGGAGCGTTACAAACAATAAAAAAAAGTGTCCCTGAAAGCTGTTGTCATCGGACGGTGGTGGAAGCGTGTTGCGGGGATTGAATCCATCTGGGCTCTTCAGCGTTTTGAGTCCTTTAAAATGCGAGGCAGCGCTTCGAGAAGGGGCTGTGTGGCAGCGTGCCAGCTCCGTGGGGGTACAGCCTCCCAATCCGCTCGCTTTTCATCCCAGTTTGGGGTTGGGATTTCCCCCTCGCCGGCTAGCCCAAAGGCGAAAGAGCTGGGAGTCCGCTCTTGGCTCTTGTGACCACAAGCTTGTTTTTAAAAAGAAAATTGAATCACAGTGTTTTGCATTCTGCCCTCAGTTTATTGTTTCTGTTCCAGGCAACGTTCCCAATGCGCCGTGCGCTCCGAGACGGATTTATTGCACGTGCAACCGGGCCGGAACTCGGCCGCTGCTTCTTCCCCGAGGTGGGAGACGATGCTGAGTAACCGCACCCAGTGGAAAACAGCCTGGATTTTACTCCTGGCGCTCCGACTCCATTTTTATGAGGAATTAAGGGGAAAAAAGGCAACGTTTTTCTTTCCTGTAAGTAGGGAAATAGGGGAACGGGCTCCGAGCTCGCGCCAGCG
>NW_010255306.1:0-7376 GCF_000690775.1 Eurypyga helias | reverse complement strand
CCCACCGCCTGTGTCGCTGACAAAGGTGTTGAGCAGCACCAGTCCCAACCCCGACCCCTGAGGAACGCTGCTCCTGACTTGCAGTTTTCCTTCTCTGGAATAATTCAGGTGCCACGTTTGTGCAGGGTTTCTGCCCGTGAACTCCGTAGCGCATGCCCCTGGTCAGTGAGGGCGCAGACGCTGCTGAGCGGCGTGCGGTCAGAGGGTTTGTGTTGTGGGTCTGCCCCTCTCGAGGCTGATGCTGGGGGTGACACTTGTACTTCAGGCCAGGTGGGCGAGTCCTGCACGGGTCACAGCTTTTGTTCCGGGAGGCAATCCCACAGTATTCCTCTTCTTGGGATTGTCAAAATCCATCTCTTCGACAGTGGTGTTGAGGGAGAGGAGCTGATCTCTCCCACGGGGTGCTTTTTAGTTCACCACATTTTGGTACTGCTCTTCTGAATTTAACAGATTATTTCCCTTGGTGGGTTTTTTTGCTTTTGAACCTCATTTTATGTGTCCCTCGGTTCCCGGGAACAGTAATTCCTTTGTTCAGATGAAGGGTCAGGCTTCCCTCTCCTCAGCACCTCTCTCTGTGGCCACCCAACTCCCACGATCTTATCCGTGCTTACTCCTGCTTTTAGTCAATAATGCCCACGGGAAGGGCTGATGAGGGGCTGGGGGGAGGATGTTGCTACAGAATAAGGGTGATGCTACCAAGGATGGCTGGGATTGACCTTGTGCTCTGCAAGGGAAAGGAAGCCAACCCCATCCTGGGCTGGATCCAGAGCAGCGTGGCCAGGGGGGCGAGGGAGGGGATTCTGCCCCTCTGCTCCGCTCTGGGGAGACCCCCCTGCAGTTCTGCTCCAGCTCTGGGCCCCAACAGCAGGAGGACACGGAGCTGTTGGAGCGAGGCCAGAGGAGGCCCCGGAGATGCTCCGAGGGCTGGAGGCCCTCTGCCCTGGGGGCAGGCTGGGGGAGTTGGGGGGGTCAGCCTGGAGAAGGGAAGCTCCGGGGAGACCTCAGAGCCCCTTCCAGTGCCTGGGGGGCCACAAGACAGCTGGGGGGGCTTTTCTCAAGGGCAGGGAGTGACAGGACAAGGGGTGACGGGGTTAACCGGGAAGAGGGAGATGGAGCTGGGCCATGGGGAAGGAATTCTTCCCGCAGAGGGCGGGAGCACTGGGACAGGTTCCCAGAGAAGCTGGGGATGCCCCATCCCTGGGAGTGTCCAAGGCCAGGCTGGATGAGGCTGGGAGCACCCTGGGCTATGGAAGGGGTCCCTGCCCATGGCCGGGGGTCGGGGGCTTTGAGGTCCCTTCCCACCCAAACCGGTCTGGGATTCTGTGAATACCCAGAGCTTGCAGCCCAGGTCTGGGCTCTAATCGTGATGTGCAGACGTGGGGGGTGTAATTGAGGATGGGAAATGAAAGATGGAACTGTAGCCTAGAGAAAGGGAGAGCAGGTCTTATGTTGGTGGTGGTGTCACTGTTAGGGAGGCTGCTGGGGGACATCACTGAGATCCGAGGAGCTGGCGTGAGGAGATTTCCATTAACCTCCATGAAGCCGTTTTGGTGACATGCCGACTGACAGCTGCCTGTGCTGTCATCAAAAGATGGAGCCGTGGGGTCTGGGCCGGGTTTGGGGGGTCGTATCCAAGCACGGGGAGCTGAGCAATGGTGCGTGTGGGCCAAAGGAGCCCAGAGGGAACGGTCCTTGCGCTGTCAGTGCAGCGGAGGTGGCAGGACTGAGGTGTTAGGGCATGGCGGGGATCAGCTCTGCTGTTACGGTCTTGATTTTGATGCTGGGAAACCAGAAACCAGTGGAAAAACCTGAAGGGAGAGGTTGGCAAAGAAACTGGTGAGGAAAAATGTCTTAGGAACTCAGGTTTTATTAACTTTTGGGTAAAGTGGATGTTGGGAGAAGAAGTTGCATAAACCAGACCTGAAAACGTGGTCCTGAAGGAAACACTCGGTTTCCCAGCTGCTCGCCGGGGTGACTTTTGGACAAGATCCGTGGTTTTGCATGAAGAAGGGACAGCAGAGGGGAGGCCAAGTCCAAAAGGTCGGACTTGGTGGGAAGCCAGCAGTATTGTTTGGGGGAAAGTCAGGAACGATGGCGACCTGGCTCGATGGTTTCGGCCGGCCACGCGGCGTTGCCGGGGAGAGGGCGAGATCCCTGGGAGGGCTGTCGGAGCAGAGCTGGCAAGGGTGATGGCTGACGTCGTGTCGTAGACAACGCAACGGTGAGCGGCGGAGGGGAGAAGTGTCCGTGGAGCCTCCCGGTGAGGAAGTGGGAGCAGGAGACTTCGGTTTCTCCGTGACTCACCTGAAGGGGGTGGAAGGTTCTGCCGTTGCAGCAACCTCCAGAGTCTTTTTTCCCAGAGAAGCTGTGGATGCCCCATCCCTGGATGTCTTCAAGGCCAGGCTGGATGAGGCTTGGAGCAACCTGGTCTAGTGGAAGGTGTCCCTGCCCATGGCAGGGGGTTGGAACTAAATGATCTTTAAGGTCCCTTCCAACCCAAACCAGTCTGTGGTTCTATGATTCCTTTGAGTTAACGGTTGGTCAGTGATTTCCTGAGCGGCTGGGAGCGCCTTGGTTTGACTGGCCCGGGGAGCGTGCCGGGTGGCAGCCACCCAGCTGTTTGCCGGGGATGAAGCCCGTCGGCACCGACGGGGAAGCGGTTGGGTGGCTGCAGCCGGGAAGGGAGGAGCCGGAAGGTCTCTGGCAGGTGGCAGACTTGGTTTGCATGTGGTCAAGAGAGGGAGGTGAAGCGATGGAATGCACTGGGAGAGGGAATGAGCCTGAAGTCGGCGTGGAGCGAGGAGAGGAGGGGTAACAGCCGCAGTGTAAACAGCAGGGCTGCGCGAGGGGCCCACGGTGATGCTTACGATGATGCTGCTGCCACTGAGGTGGTGCTGGTGGCTGGTCTGTCCCGGGCCTTCCAGAGGTGTTCAGGTTTCCAGTTCCATGGGCAGGGTGTTCATACGGGTGCGAGTTAAAACACATCCTGTCTGCCAGTGGGAGTTATCATAGAATCATAGAACCATAGAATGGTTTGGGTTGGAAGGGACCTTAAAGACCATCCAGTTCCAACCCCCCTGCAATGGGCAGGGACACCTTCCACTAGACCAGGTTGCTCCAAGCCTCATCCAGCCTGGCCTTGAAGACAGCCAGGGATGGGGCATCCCCAGCTTCTCTGGGCAACCTGTTCCAGTGCTCCCACCCTCTCTGTGAAGAATTCCTTCCTGACATCTAATCTAAACCTCCCTGATTTCAATTTGTACCCATTACCCCTTGTCCTGTCACTACAGGCCCTTGTAAAAAGGCCTCTCCCAGCACCCTTGTAGCCCCTTCAGGTACTGGAAAGCTGCAATGAGGTCTCCTCGGAGCCTCCTCTTCTCCAGGCTGAACAAGCCCAATTCTTGCAGCCTTTCGTCATAGGAGAGGTGCTCCAGCCCTCTGATCATCTTCGTGGCCTCCTCTGGACTCGCTCCAAGTGGTCAATATCCTTCTGATGTTGGGGGCTCCACAGCTGGACGCAGCACTCCAGGGGGGGTCTCACCAGAGCAGAGTAGAGGGGCAGAATCCCTTCCCTCGCCCTGCTGGCCACACTGCTCTGGATACGGCTCAGGATACGGTTGGCTTTCTGGGCGGCCAGCGCACACGGCCGGCTCATGTTCAGAGTTTGCAGATGGCCGGCGGCCTTGGTTCTGAGGCGGGAGGGATTTCCCTTCTTCAGACGCCGGCGTTCGGCAGAGCTGCGCGAAGGTCTTGGCTTGAGTTCTGTGACAGCAAACGAGGATTTTCTTTTCCCTTTCCTTTCCCTCCAGTGGCTTAATGAAGCAAAGATTATTCAGAGACTTGTGGAGCTGATCCATTCGAGCCAGGACGAGGACGTGAGTATGACCAGACCGAGTGTTGTCTCTGGGGTCCCGTAAGCTCCAGGAGGATCTTTGTTCAGTACTGCCCAGGTGACTGGCAGAAGGGGATAATCTGCATGGAAGCACACCCTCTCCTCTGGTTGCCAGCCTCAAAACCCCGTTTCTTGGTTCCTTCTGCTGCTGCACCAGTTCCTCTCGGCGTCTGCAGCCGGTGGGGGCTGACGTCGTCTGAAGGAGGAACCTGCTGTGTGCAACGGGCTCTTGAGAAACCTTTTAACTTAACGAGCTTGCTGGAACTTTAAAATCTATTGAGACCGTAAGTGGGGAGGTGTTCAGTCATGAGCCTACAGGATTCAGTTCTCTGAGCCCATAAAAAGACGTGCTGAGTATTGAAAAAAAAGACGCTGCTCTCTCCCCCCCCTTTTTCTTCCAATAATTTTCATGAAACACCTGAGCCAGGAGCTCTGGGGCTGGATTTTGGTTTCCTGCACTATCGTTTCCCGTGTGGGCCTTGACTGCCATCCCCGGCATCGAGCTGGGAAAGCTCTGAGCAGCGCGCTGGTCTCCGGCTGGCCTGCTTCCACGTCCCTGGGGATGGGACACGGGCCTGCGGATCACCGGCAGCGCCATGAGCCGGGTGGCACGGGTTTCTTTCAGCGTAGCGTTAACGCCACCAGCACGATTCCCGCGTCGGGGAAGCTGCAGGCTGCTCTGTGTGTCTTCAGCAGAGCGACCTTAGGGCTGGACGCAAATTTACGGCTTAACGTCTTGCACGGCTGTAGCTCAGCGGGTCTTTGATGCGTAGAATGAGACGGGTTGTTTACCAAAATACTGCTTCAAAGCCTTTTAATACATAGTAATTAAAGTGTAAAGGGCTTTATCAAGCCCCTGACTTCTCTTCACGCGGGAAACCCTCTGAGTAGTGAGAAGTAGGAATGAAAGACTTGTATTTGAAATGGGCGAGTTCACACGCTTGGCCGGGAAGATGAAAAGAATCCTCGCTCCCTGAAACCCTTAACTGCATTGTTAAGTTCAGGAAGACCTCCTCTTTGATTTTAACATCTGCTAATGCTTCTAATAATCCTCGTTGTTTAAGAGATGAATAATCTAGAGCATGGCAGCACTTGTTCCGAAAAACGCTGATTTGTTCAGGTTCTGGCATCCCCGGCCGTGTTAGGTTTTCTCCGACAACCAGCATGAGCCAGGTCAAGGTGGCGGCACTGAAACGTGCTCTGTCTCGTTTGCAGAGGCAATCAAACGCTTCCCAGACCCTGTGTGATATCATAAGGTTGAGCAGAGACCAGAGCAATCAACTCCAGGATATACCTGAGCCTGATCCACTTCTCGCAGCACTGGAATCGTAAGTACCCGCCAGCGGGCTGTGGCTAAACCCTCTGCTGCTAATGCTGTCACTTGGTGCTCTCTGGGGACACGAGCTGGGCACGTCCGAGCCGTTGCTGAACTCCAGACATGGAGCCAACCCTGAATGCGGGTTTTAAACTGCTGGGCTGTCCCAAGGGCCCGGAGCGAGGGGATTGAACGGGAAGAAGGAGATGGAGATGGGACATCAGGAAGGAATCCTTCCTGCAGAGGGTGGGAGCACTGGGACAGGTTCCCAGAGAAGCTGGGGATGCCCCATCCCTGGGAGTGTCCAAGGCCAGGCTGGATGAGGCTGGGAGCGCCTCAGGCTATGGAAGGTGTCCCTGCCCGTGGCAGGGGGTGGGGCTGGGGGGGCTCTGAGCTCCCTTCAACCCAAACCATTCCATGATTCTCCGATTACTGGCTGGGTGTGAAACAGGCAGATTCCATTTATTGCAGTAAACTGTTGCTCCCCTTTTCTGCCTCTGCTGCTTGCACTGATGGAATGTTACTAATAATCATAATAATTATTATTTTAATGAGATGCTGCTCATTAAAATAATCTTATTTCCTGCGTTATTCATGTATTTTACATTTTTATCTCCTATTTTATTTATACGAACATAAATGCAATTTTTACCAGTGTTAGAAAACAGTAACAACTGCCCCGGGAACTTGAGTAACGCTGGGTTTAGCTGGACACGTGGCTTGGCGAGTCAAGAAGGGCACGTGCCGAGCGCTGGATTTTGGAGAACTGTCGCTCGCGGCCGCACAGTTAGCATGGGGAAAAGCGGGATGCAGCGGTGGAAGCAGGCCCTGCCGCACTCAAGTAACAGTGCAGCCTGAACCTCCTACTCCTCGTATCCGTTACTCATTCAGCACCGAACAGCCTGCCCAGGGAGGGAGTGGAGTCTCCTGCCCCGGAGACTTTCCCTGGACTTGTTCCTGTGTGATCTGCTCTGGGGGATCCTGCTCTGGCAGGGGGGTTGGACTAGATGATCTCTAGAGGTCCCTCCAACCCTACCATGCTGTGAAATAGAGAGGAAGGCGGGCTCTTACCTTTGTGCTTGTTATTCTTCGCTTCCAAGGCCGTGTTCCAGCGTCGGCATCGTTTTAATGCCCGAAGGAACCGCAGCCATTACTCGTTCTGTGGCCAGCAGTCTTCCGCGCCTTACCTGGCACTCCCTCCCCATGGCCCCGCGTCTGTCAGTGTCGAGGGGGCATCGTAGCTTGGTCGAAAGGCTCGGAGGGGCAGGGAGTTGATTAAAATGCTCAAAGCGTGCAGGTTGTTGGCGTCTCTTTCCAGGTCCGGGGTCGTCTTACCCCAGAGGCAGATGCCAAGGGTCAACTTCGCTGGTTGTTGTCTCTCTTCGGTGGTTCTGACGGGTGATTTTAGACTATCAGCTGGTAGCTGCATATTGTCTGTAATAAATTAAATTGACTGAGTGAGCGCTTCCAGTTAAAAAGAGAAAAGCAGCAGCCTTTTTTCCCCAGAGACCCAGAAGTGGGTATTTTGGGATGAAAGCGATTGCCAGAGACTTCCCACTGCTCACGTGTGTGTTGATCCACAGGCAGGAATGTGTGGAGCAGCTCCTGAAGAACATGTTTGATGGAGAACAGACTGAAAACTGCATAGTGAACGGGACGCAGGTTCTCCTGACCTTGCTGGAAACAAGGCGCTCTGGGTAAGTTAACCCTGGATTCTCTGGCAGGAAGGATTTTGGGAACTCCGATCCAGTTTTGCTTGGGCAAAACCAGGAATGCTTTGGCCTAGCGTGAAGTGCTGTCTGGAAACAAGTACAAGAAAAGCTGTTTGGGGTTTTTTTGCTGCAGTAGCTCGACCTCACTGAGCCTTTCTGGGGGCTCTTCTAGTTGTCTGGCACGTGCACAGCAACGTCTGGTCCGCGGTGTCGGGGACCCTGCGGCAGCGGGTGTGCGGCATGGCGGGAGGTGTATCCGGCTGGAGGGTTTTCGTTTTGTTCACGGAGGTTGCATCCCCCTTTCATTTCTGTTTATGGAGATGGAGGGAGAAGGCAAGAGAGTTGTGGGGAAGGAGAGACTGAACAGCTCAATTTCTGAAAAAGGAGAAAATGAGGGAGCGATGATGGAAGATCGTTACAACGGGAGGTAATGGGAGGTTAGAAACTCCCATTCCTA
>NW_010255305.1:1186-1647 GCF_000690775.1 Eurypyga helias | reverse complement strand
GGTAGAGAGTGCAGGGAAGGAGGAAAGAAAGAGAACAAGTTGAGAGAAAACTCAGGCAGCACAGGCAGAGAAGGAGCAGAGCTGCTGAGAGCAGAAGCTGCTGGGATGCATCCATTCATCCGTTCCTCGTGCCTCCTCACATAGATACCACATGCATTGCTACCGGCCAGGCTCCCACCAGCCCACTGGACAGGGAGGAAAGGGGAGGGGTGGCAGAGGCAGCAGTACAGAGAGAAGAGAGTTGGCTCATATAGTTCATGAGACAGCGACAGAGAGACGGGGAAGCTGTGTCGCCCTGTGCCCCTGCCCCAGTACCTCTTCCTCTGAGGCAATGAGGGATTTGAGAGTCTGGTCCATGGTCCGCAGTTCTTCTTCCAACTGTCTCACTCGGCTGGGGTGGAAGAGGGGTACCCCGGGGGGGGACAGCAGAGAACAGGGTCACGGATGCGATGCTGGAGGGA
>NW_010255305.1:0-817 GCF_000690775.1 Eurypyga helias | reverse complement strand
AGGCTGGCATGCCCCTGCCCCAGCCTGTGAGTCCAGGGACTACCCTGACAACAGAACCTGCTGTTCCTGAGGAGGGACATCCCCATCCCCACATGGACACACAGTGAACCCCAGCTGCCAGGGACTCAGGCCAAGGGCCGTGTGGGATCCCTGCACACTGCCCATTGGGAGCCCCGCTCACCTCTCTGCCACCTCTGCCCTCTCCTCTGAGCGCTCCAGCTCTCCCTCAAGGACAACCAGCTTGCGGGCAACCTGTCGATGGCAGCAAGGGTCACACATCAGCCCCATGCTTGCCCTGGCTCACAGCACAGGGCTGTGGGGAGGCAACCCCGGGTGCCACTGCAGGGAATCAGCACTGGGGGAAGGGGGCACATGGGTGCGGGCACACACCTCCTCGTATTTGCGGTCAGCCTCCTCCGCTATGTGTTTTGCCTCCTTCAGCTGCATTTCCTGGAGCTCCATCTTCTCCTCATCCTTCATGGCCCTGTTTTCAATGACCTTCATGCCTCTGGGGAAAGCCCAAGCCAGAAGATGTTACTGCTGTGGGCTGAGGTGGCACCTGCACCTCCTGCCCACCCACTGTGCCCTAACCCTGCCATCCTCCAGCTCCAGAGACTTAGGACACCAGCACTTACTGGCCACCTCAAACAGTAGCAACCTTTAATAAATGCTAGAAAACATCCCATAACAAAGCCTTTTCCCATTCAGGGGTGATGCTCACAAGCAAGGGGTCATCAAACCTCCACAGCAGGGACGCCTGCAGACTCCTTTTGCTCAGATGCTGTTGCTCAAACTGGTCTTTGCCAATGGAGGGAAG
>NW_010255304.1:39440-47654 GCF_000690775.1 Eurypyga helias | reverse complement strand
TTCTGTGATTCTATGATTCTATTGACTTGTGGGCATTACTGTATGTGTTAATGCTGCCTTTGATGCAGAACTCACGAAACATAAAACAGATGCACATGACAAGCAACTGTTATTCAAATAAGCACTTGGAAAAGCGTTGCTAAATATTAGAAGAGAGACTGCCACCGACGTCCGCATACCATTCCCTCTTCAAACTATGTTGTAGCACAAAGTGCAGCAGGGAAATCTAAAACATCTACAGCATAATCATTATCTGCTGTTATTAATAACAGACCAGGCAGTGCAATTACCCACTGCATTCCTACAGCAAACTTCCCTGCTCTGCAATTCTCTTTTGATGCTCTAGAGGTGGTCTCATTTGCTATTCAAATTTCAGCCTCCTCACGGTTACAGGCAGGGCCTGCCATCTCTTGAAGTGTTTAACCACAGCAGCACCATCATATGAATATGTGGGCACATATAAATCCTGACAGCATTCATGAACCCCTTTCTTGCTTCCCTTTCCCCTTCCTCTCCTCCTGCAAAAGAGTGGGTCAAAGGAGTGTCAGAAGCTTTCTCACACTTAATGCTGTTAAGCCAGCTAATTGAATAAACATTTGTTTAACATTTGCTCCTATTTCACTAATGCACTGGGAGAATGAGAAGAATTTTATTCCCCTTCTCCCCCATCCTCCCCCTTCCTCAGGAGTGCCACTAGCTGTTATCGCGGTGACTAATGTGCTGTATGTGGCCATTATAGTCTTCAACTCTGAAATTACACCCAGGATGAGCGATAGGCTCTGCCTGTATGCTGATTGGAGTTGGATGATGATTGATTAGAAGAAAGTCAGACTACGGAGCCATGCAAAAAGAACGGCACTAAGCCACAAGCTTAAACACCAAAGAGCATTTCACCAGTGGCTTCAGAGCTATGAGATGTTTTCATATGAACGACGTTTCTCACATCCAGGTTTGCACGTTTTATCTTTATTCTTTCAAATCCTGAAATTGCTTGGATAAGAGGGTCTTATATATATATATATTTATACACATTTCTAAGAGTAGCCTGAACTTTTGGGGGAAATTGAAGAGGCTTTGTGTCAAGTACAGCTAAATCCAGCCTTTCTATATCAAACCCCTGCTAGAAAATTACTGTGCAGATGATAAGGCTGAAAGATATAATAAAAAGTGACTCTACTCAATTTACACTGCAATATTGGTATGACTGAATATTTTTCATTCAGGTGACTGATAAAATCACTAAACTGTATTGCAGATAAATAAAGGAGGCTTCTGTCAAGAATAAACACCATTAATCATGAAGTCTCACCCTCTGAGTGGCTGTGCTATGCAACTGCACAAATGCACCATCACAAGTGGCATGTGACCCAGTGACTCCTTTCTTCTCCCAGCTCCCTGGTGACGCTGTCTTCCTAGGGAACTTTTTTTTTTTTACTGCCTTTACAACATTTGGAAGTCCCGTAATATCTTTTCCATTCGACTTGACGCACGATTGCAACTGAAATCTAAATTTCAGCGACGATACGTTCAGCTAAAAATTGATCCCGTGAGACAAAGTGAACCAATGCAGACTGTGGCCTCCTTGCTGTATATTCAGTGTTACGCTGAGAAGTCTCTATTTAAGCTGGTGAAGATGAGATCTTTGTAAGTCTAAAACTGAAACAAGTAGGAAAATTCTATCAGCTCCCCCAGATCCTCTTCCCCTTTTCTCCCAAAGTCACATTTTCTTACTGATTTCACTACTTAGATTCAACTGTTTCCAAACTGGTGCCGAGTTTCTTTTTTTAACATACAAATATGACACTTCTCAGCATCACAAATCTGAGCGGAATCGATGGGTCTCCTTTCAAAGTGCAACTTCCATGCTAAAACTGGGCATGTGCTGAAAGAAACTGTTATCCAGCAAAAGCACAGTCATACAGAAAGAAAACCAGACAACTTGGGTAACCTTTTTGTAACCTGTTTGAGAGCAAGTGATGATTCAATAGTGGCCATGTTATTAAGCCAGAATGAAGCAGTGCCCTACACACTAATGAGGTTAAAAAATGTAGTTAGGTCTTCATGTTAAAGGCACTTAGCAAGCGGTTTGCTTGGCAGAGACCAACTGTGTGTCAGAGCAGAGGACTAATCACACAGGCAGGCATCAAATCGACTGGAAGAATTAGGAGACTTGCGGCCCCGAGGAATGTAATTCATGCAGAAAAGCAGTTGTCTGAGCGAGGCCAGGGAACTGTGTGGGAAGAAAGCAAAATAAACAGCTCAACAAAGAAAACAAAGACACTCAAATAGTGGCTTTTCTAATGCTTGAGTACACTGAAACTTCAGTGGGTGCATATGACAAAAACCTCATCAAAGACGACCTCTATACAAGCAGTACACCGGTGAATGGTGCACTGGTTCAAAACCACTCAGAAAATGCCTGAAGGTCTTTAAAAAATAACCTCGAAGTCCTTACGCACAACAGGGAAAGTGCACATATGTACCCAGACGCACGGCTGGGCGAAGAAGAAAAACACCCAAACAGTACAAAGGCAAGAAGAGAGTTGAAACGGTTTCCACAATTACTCCCGACTCCTCTCTCTACCGTTCACAGATCCGAAGAGGATGCAGCCTGCACGCAAAGAGCACTCCAGCCTATGTGCAGCAATACTCCCTGTGGAAACACGGCACTGCTAATTGGGATCCAGCTCCCGCAGCGTGAGGACCAGATTACTGCCTCCCCAGGGGGATTACCTGGCCAGAAAGAAGAGCTTGAGGCTCGTCCTACATCCCGACAAAACTCCTGTGGTATTCACGGCAAGTGTTTCTTGTGATGGGTATGACCCGTGACAGTAAAATCAAACTCTGAAATCAACAGATATGTGAATTTCACAAATAGTGTGTTCTCTGAAAAAGCAGTATTTTTAACTAGTGGGTTTTTACTCCCACAATTTCATGTTTTTAAATGTTTAGAGAATGAAGCTTTTAGCCCTTTCAGTTCTTAAGCACCCCTCTCCTCATTTCATTTATTCACTGATGATTTTTCCGAGCCCTCCCTACCTTAAACTTGAGAATGCCATGCTCACTATTGTTCCCAGTAATTTTCAGCGTTCCTTCTCCTGGCAAAGCACCGGAAACGCCTCTCACGATACCTCAAATGAACACTCTCCTCAATGTCTGTTCTGTGATGCCAAGAAACACCTTTTTCCAAATTCAAAATCAAAACAAACTCCTCAGCTTTCATTTCCAGTGCCTACTGTAAGTCACGTCCACAATATTACAAAACTGAGACTGAGGCGAAAAGAGAAAGCTTTTCTTCCGTTCAAATTTCATATACTAAAATAAGACCTTAACTGTTTAAAACAAAAGCAAATTGGTAATAACAGAAAACAAATTTAGTGACTGAATGTCTCTCCTATTGCACTTGCTACATAAATTTGGTTGTGAAGGGAACATATGACTAAAATTCTAACTTTATAGGGCTATAATCCTGAAAGAAACAGCGATGTGAAGGCTCAGCATTAATCATTTCTGTTGAGGTGTGGCTGGATTTGCTTCACATCTCTGCACTAACATTAGCAGACAGCCCAAAACCGATATTCACAAGGATTAGTGACTATTATTGAACAGAGAGAAGACCAGCTAGAATTTCTCACCTAACACTACTACTTGCAGCAGAAAAAGAAATTATACAGATGAACAGAAATTTCTGCATAAAATTTCTTGTATACACATAAACTACAGATTATTTTCTGAAATGCCTCCTCTTTCCCCCAGACAAATCCACAATTTGGGGAAGAAAGGCCATTCTGAGAGTGCACCTCAGTGTCAGTGCCAGAGGGACGGTACACGTGTATGCTGTACCCAGGACTGAGTCAAGGAGTGACCCTATGAAAACACAATGGCTTCCGAGCTTCTCCCACCCTCCAAGCACCACCGTGAGTAGCACACGAGCCACAGATTGGCACCAACATCCAGGAGGGCAGTTGG
Source organism: Eurypyga helias (assembly GCF_000690775.1). NCBI lineage: Eukaryota > Metazoa > Chordata > Aves > Eurypygiformes > Eurypygidae > Eurypyga > Eurypyga helias. Next base: position 43,685 of record NW_010255304.1, on the reverse strand, counting down.
ATTCACAGCTATACGAAGCACAATTCAGATCAAAGTTGAACGCTGCTAAACCTAAGTTAGGAGGGAGAAGACACATATTCTGCTGACAGTCACTTCTCGTATTTTCTCTGCCACTACCTAAGGTCGAGGTGTGAGAGATGGCTGGGGTGCAACCAAATCAGACTGGGAAAACACACAGTTCTCATGTTGGGCTAATAAGTTTTGCCTCAGCCAGGCCAGCTTCTTTATTTGATCCTGCAAGCACTGAAAGCCATTGTGGTGCTACAGAATCCGTGCTACAAGTCGGTTCTCACAAATGGTGAATCTATAATGGCTGGAACACCACAGCCATGAGAAGAAACATGAGATAAAGGCTTCACACTGCTGTTCTTGCATTATTTGTGTGCAAAAATGGAGTTAAAAAAGCATTTCTTGGGCAAAGCTGTAACTTTGAACAACTCAAGAACCAGAAATGGCTGGAAATACCACTTCTAAAGTGGCTGTAAGGGGAAATACGTGAAAAATAAGCATTAAGTGTAAAGCAACGTTCTGGCTGCATATTTTTTAGAGAACTAGTAGATTAAATTTTGAAGTCTTTGAAGTAAATGCACTACCTAAATGCTGGAATCATTAGTTTCCTAAATGGAATAGGTGACTATACATGTCGATAAAAACCCCAAAGGGAACAAACTGGCCAACTTGGGACACACCTGCACCAGCAGGACAGCCTACACATTCACTCCCTCAGCCCCTCTGCAATTCAGTCTAATCGCAGGAGTAGAGAGAGACACAGTTCCCCGCGAAGCTGTCAGGATGGAAGCCTGACATCCAAGGAACGAGTACGGCAAACCAGGAGGGAGGCAGCTGCGCAAGCTTTCTCGGTACTGTCTTGATGATGTACGCTGATAGTGATCTTCCAGGGTGAAGCAGAGAACACCTGATGGCTCCTGGTCACTCAGCCGCTGCCCTCCCCGCTGAATCTGTCTACAGTGTTGTTAAATGGGGCTATTTGCCTTGGTGGCCTCTACAAACTGGACTAGACTATCAATCTTTTCTTCCACAGGCCAGTGGAAAAGGCATGATAAATCTAGGCTGAATTTCAACAGGAGATACAGGACTGAAAGATGTGTATCTTTAAAGAGATAGCCACTTAAATCTGATATGTTTAGAAATTCTCCCTTAGGCGAAATACTCCCTAATGTTCTGTTGATCCTTAACACCAACGGTCACAGCAACTCATAAATAATGCTTTCAAGAAGAAGACAGGTCCTTTGGAAGCTTTGTGTTCCTGGCTCATGGGCTTCAGGATGTTTTGCCTCTGTGTCTAACCTCTCTGGGGTCTCCAGAAAATTACCAACACCCCTATATGGTTAACTATAAACTCAGTTATAATCTATTGTAGGCTCAGACCTACACATGCAGCACTGGAAGCAACTAAGCAATGCCTGGCCTTCAGTGGCAACTTCATAGAGCACAACCTCAGTCAAAAGGTGCTTCTAAAATAAGGTCCCAAGTCCTTCTTCAGTCATGTACAGCATCCTAAGAGCAAAAATCAAACACCGTAACATTTTCCTTTAAATAGTTTCGTCTATTAATCGAGAGCAACAGTCACAAATATTGGTCCAGCTGACCCTGAGGCACACAGATAAAACACCCACTGAGCACATTCCTTTGGGTCGATGGGAAGGGTCTTGTCTTTTTTTTTTTTTCCTAGCATCATATAATAGCCAATATGCAAGGGGCAGCTAGTTAGTCGCCTACATCTCAGAAGCACAGCTGACACGAGCTCGAGCGCCTGCCTTCTGTTACAAATATGCAAACAAATATAGACATATACACACATATATATGAAAAAAAATAAAGTGGGTGGAGTAAGGAGTGACAAAAAGGGAAACAAGGTGTTCTTTAACTTCTGGTTTTGTTTCCTTTGGGGAAAAAATGTCTAAAATAAATCCATACTCCAAGATTATAGGATATGATGTCTTTGTTGGGGGAGAAAAGAGTTCAAATCAGGGAAAAATTGCGTGAGAGTATGATGAAGATGCTCTGTGCTCCTACACTGCAGACATACTCATTGCTGGCATTTCTTCCAGTTTATACCTACTCTCACTTCAGGGACTTCCAATTCACAACACAGAAATCTTCCCAATACACTTTAAAAAAAGAAAGCAAATAAGTGAAAGAAAGAAAGGACGCTAAGACTGTAACATTTCAGTTCTCTTTGAAGCAAGATTTAACATGAGTGGAAGAATTGTACTGAAAAAAAAGGAGTCTGTCACAGTCCAGTACCTCACAGGCCACTGCAACAAGTTTGACAGCAGCCTCTATAGAGTTGGCTTGCTTCTGGTTCACTGCACGTGAATACCACAGTCAATATCTGCTCACTCAACTAATACTGCTGACTACAGCACAAAGAACACAGGAATTTTGTCCAAGAAACCACAGGCTCAGGGCCTCTGAATGTGCACTATATTTAGAGCTTGCATTCTTTGCAGCTGATAGCAGAATGAGATAATAGAAATTTCAAGCAGAACTCCAGCATTGTATGTAATATTCCATGTATTTTTTTGTTGTATGTTAAATTAAGGTAATGATCCACATGTTCTCAATGTTTTTGTGTATGAATATTTTTCCTACTTGTTTTCTTCCCATTTTCCCTCTTTCTAGGACTCTGTGTAGATCCTTCCATTAGTTTTATCTGTAAAGATTTAGAATTACTCAGTCCATGATAAATACAAAGATATTCACCATATTATATAAAAAGGATCACAGAACAGTTTGGGTTGGAAGGGACTTTAAAGACCATCCAGTTCCACCCTCCCTGCCATGGGCAGGGACACCTTCCACTAGACCAGGTTGCTCCAAGCCTCATCCAGCCTGGCCTCGAACACTTCCAGGGATGGGGCATCCACGGCTTCTCTGACGCATGCAAACACACAAACATGCATACTTGTACACACATCTGCACACAGGGAGCGGCCCAAAAGCTTGAAGTTATGCCTAGTTGTTCCTCAGTCTACAGAATAATGTTACACAGAAGATGTCCCGAGGCATAACTTTGCTGGCCATTTATTTTGCTCCTATCATCCCCTAAGTCACACAGTTTGAAAGACTGTCTTAGGGAACCACTTCACTGGTAGCTGAGAATTTGTCTAAGCACTGTTAACTACCCAAAAGGGGTGAATGAGGCACGTGGCAGTGCTGTTCAGTGGCGGTACCTTACTGCTGATGAACCCAGGAGCTGATCCTCTCCAACAACATAAGCCAAAGGTCTTTGAGAATCCCATGAAGACATCTGGACCCACCAGAACGGCCTGTGCTGTCCTGCCTCTCAGCTGGGGCTCAGGCAACTGATTCCCTTTGCACCTGCACAGGGGGGTCCCTGAGGACCACTGAGAGCTTTCCCTTCTCTCCTCCCTCCACGTTGTCCCGGGAAGTTGCCCTGAGAGTTGTTGCTGCTACTGGGTGACTGTATCACGAGAGGTGGTCAGCCAGCTGGTGGAAGCACACTTTCTCATTAAGGTTGGGGCTGCTGCCTCTCAAGGGCTTTTCTCAACATAAAATAATGAACAGAAGACTTGCAGAAAGTTTCTACCAATGGATTTTTAACAAAACAAACCATTGCATTTTACAAGTTTTTCCTTCTACGTTAAAAATCTCACCAAAATTTTCCACGTTTTTCAATTGCTGTAACTCCTCCAACCATCCCAAAATCAAGCTGGCTGTATGAGAAGAACAAAGAGCTTCTGTTATCGCAATATTTATCTGCTGCTATTGTTTCTCCTTTATAAATCTGTAGTTCCTTGGCATTACAATTAGCTACTCCAGAGAAAATGATTATGTCACAAAGTATTATCCGCCACAGAAACAGATGAATGATGTGAACCAAATGTAATCTGGTGCGCTTAGAGGCAATTCTGTTCACTGTCATGTAAATGTGCTTGCTTAAACGAGGCCGATTTTTAGCAGTGAATCCTTATTTGATCTAGAATTTATTTGCCAGCATAAATGAACTTTTAAGTAAGACGCTCTTTTTTTTCTCACAATACTGTCTGTTTTTCCCTAGCAGGAAGAGAGCAAATCTGTGATAAATATAAAAGTTGAACTGAGTGTGCAAAAACTTAAAGACTACAGCTTCCTTAAACAAATCAGCGTAACTGAACTTACTTAAAACAGCTACATTTAAAATTATTTACCTATTTTTACCTACTTTTTTTCTTTCAAGTGTCTCAGAATAAAAACAATTAAGAGAATCACATATCTTTC
>NW_010255304.1:9997-39419 GCF_000690775.1 Eurypyga helias | reverse complement strand
CGTTATATGCCACCAATAATTTACTTTCCAAACTTTTCCCGGTTTCAGACAGTTTTTAAACACACGGTCTGTTTCTGAAGCTACTCTGCAAGCCTGCTTCCAAAGGAGAATTTATGATCTGTAAGTCTTAAGGTAAATATTACTAAACAAGTACCAACAGCTAAACAAAACAGTGATTCACAATTTTAAATGATGCAACACTATATACTGAGTGAGAGATTGCAGTTCTGGTCTAGACTCAGGCTTCCTCTTCCCTGCTTTGTAAAAGGCCTGGCACTGAATGAACTCTTTACTCAAGTTTACGTGTGGGCATCTGGCCCGGCTATCGCCACTCTGCCACTAATACAGAAGAGGAGTGCATGTTACTTGCAGAGCTCACAACATGCATATACACGGCATCTTTACAGTCGGACTCAAAGATCTTAAAGATCTTTTCCAACCTAAGTGATTCTATGATATAACAAACTCTGAATAACCTTAACAAGTCACTAGACCATGCTGCTTCCTTCTCAAAGGCTTGCTATAAAAATCCTCCAGGCTATTAGCAGCGGCTTATCCTCGATGCTGCACTTCTCCACTTCCAGAGACAGGTTTCTTGGGGTGCTTCCCATTTAATACAAGATTTCTGCCTCCTTACAGAAAGTACTTTCATGGGTTATTTTGGAAAACTGTAACTACAGTCATCTTTTCATGTCCCAAGAGCTTCTCTTCCCAGCTTTATTCTTTGATAGCTTCTGGCTAAACCATAAAACCCGTTCCAAGTCTTAAAGCAATTAAAGCCAATTCCAGGAGCGGTGTTTTTCACACTGGGTGGGGCTCTCCTTCCCACTGTGAAAGGATCAATGAATGCTCTGACAAGCTGAGGGGCTCCTGGCCAAGTCTCCAGCTTAGAGGTACACTGAGGTAAAGCAGCAGGTAAAAGTTTTAAGAGGTGTAAACACCAATTTTTTTTTTTTTTTTGTAAATAAGAGTTTAGGAATGAAAGTGCAAAAGAAAAATCAAAATGTCAGTGATAGGGCTGAGAAAACCTAAACATCCCATCAAATGTATAGCAAGCAGTTTCTCTCATACTCCAGGGTATTTTGTGAAGCCAATGCTTTGATCTTCTTGCATTTGGACATCCCCCATTGTCTTGCATGGTCCAAAATCAGAGGCTGATGAAAGCTGAGTGTCTGGGCCTGACTTTCTTTTCCTTTTCACCCTCCTGTAACTGATGTCTGTATAAATCAGATATGAAATAACATAACCAAGAATAGGACTCTCTTTTTACCAACCTGAAGCTGACTGCAAGAAAAACATGTTTTGCTTTAGTACTGCTGCATTGACACAGTTCAAAAGATCTGTTTAAGGCACTTCTGCTAAGCACACGCACAATTACCTGCACATGCATCATTTCAGAACATAAGACTGCCAAACTGGGATGCCACTAGCTTCGATCAGCCGTTAGAAAAAATGGATCTTAGGAGTATCATTCATCCACGGAAGCTCCAAGACAGCAGCTTTACCATGCAGCTTCTTCCTTACAAGGGCAGCTTCCCCTGGCTGTGAGCATACGGGTAACGTCTGTTGCACCTTCCCTTAAATGTACCTGCTCACGTTCCCCTACTCACAGCCCAGGGCTAACGTAAAAGGGGATGGCAACAGAAAAAGGGATGGAGACTAAATGGATGTATGCTTCGGAACACACATGGCATATCTTGTAGTACATTCAGCCCTGAAACTTTGACTTTCTACCAGCCTCCTACAGCACATCCCTTAACCGCTCTGAGATGTACACAGGCCACCACCCTGGAGCCATTCCTGATATTGCCACCTGGCAGTTGTCCTCTGCCCCACCTCTGCAGAAGCATGCTTCCTTCACAGCCACGGTAACAGCACCTGGAAATACCAGGTGAAGTCACGTTCGAAGGCTGTCCAACTCAGCTTCTAAATGAAGCAGATTGGGAGCAACTTATTAACATAACTCGGTGCAGGAATGAAGGAATGACCAAGAATGGTAGCTTCCAAAATCTCTGTGGTTTGCCTCTGCTTTAGGAGCTTTTTTTTTTTAATTAATAAATATATAAACTCTCATCCTGGTTAAGTCAGATTTTAAAAGTCGTGGGTCTTTGAAGTTATTTACACTGTCATAAAAATAATCAAGACACCTTTATTCTTCCTCTGCTCACTGCCAGCAACTCTCATTCCAACAAAGCCAGCATCAACAAAGGCATGAGGCAACTGGAAGAGTTAGCTGATAGTAAATTATTATTTGGTTCTTGAGGAGCAAAAAACCCAGAATGCTCAAAGTATTAGTTCACGTCCAAATAAACACTCTCATTAGCAGCGTGATTTTGAATCACTGCACACCAACCAGAGAAGGCATCACACTCTATTGAAAGGCCCAGCAAATGTCAAGGACCAAAACAAGGTTTAGCTTCAGTTTCTCCTTTAGTGCTTTATTTTAGAAATCCATTTTGAAAATTAAGAAAGAGCTAGACAAAAGCAAACACAAAGAAAAACACAGCAAGAAGTGGGATTACAAAAGCCATGCTTCTTTTAGTATGTTTTAATCATACAATGTTTAGCAAATAACTTAACTTGCTAGTTCAATGGAAACAAGCAAAACTGAATTACAGTTTGCTGGAATATTTTTTTAAAACTAAGATTCATGCACTGAATTTGGAAAAAAAAATTAAAAAGGAAAACACAAGCTCCAGCTCCAATCACACTGTTCATATGTTGCTGCTAAAGAACAACTTAAGTTTCATACTTCTTCCCTGAAATATAAACCGAAGATGTACTGTAGAAATTCCAGGATAACTACACAGTCCTAACAAACAGATTTTGGTAACACAAAGTGACACATTTCAGTACATATTCATAAGGGTTGGGGGTTATTATTGGGCTGTAATTGCAGTTGTTCTAACACCTAATAAGCCATGGCTGGAAAAACAAAGGCAGGTTAATTTGTGATTTCCTCTACTCATTCAGAGGCAAATTAAGTGTCAAACAGCTAATACAGAACATATTTCATTTTATGAGATTTTAATTTAATTCTGCACCATATCGTTGATGCCTTAATGTAGGGTGGTTTATCTAAGAGGAAGAGCAATTTATAAACCTCTTTCAATTGAAATCTTTAATGATAGGATACGATAGCATAATTACAGCAATGCCTGCTAGACCTACTATACATAAGCATCTGTCAGCAATTCCATCATAAACATAAACCCTTATTTTAGGGGTTTATAACTCAGTTATAAAATTTGGCTCCAGGCTGAAATTTGGGATACAACAGTTCTGCCCATCAGCAATTAAACTGCAAGAATTATACATATAAATAAGTATACATCTTTAGAGGTGCTAGCATGTAAAGGCCTGTAACACCCTAAAAACTCCTCCTTATTTCTTCTTCACTTGGCCATTGTTCAAGATTATATGCAGGTGTTGTAGGTATCATGCGGACAAGGCCCTCTCCACATTTTTTCTGCACTTGCATAATACCTAAACCAATTCCACTAAGGCTTGACAGGTTTTGGAACACATTTCTAGGAGCTTGGATAACTGGATCGATGCCAAATTTTTGCTCTTTTTTTAAAACGTATATTACACACACACACACACTTGAGAGTACTATGAAGCTGAGGAGAAAACCACTTGTACAATGAAGTCATTGAGGAAGCCGTGGGTAAACATTTGTACCCTGACCAGTGTTGTTGCCATTTTCCCTCAGACCCAGTTATTTCTCATTATTTTAATGGGTGTTAGGACAGCAATTCAAGTAATGGCTCTCAACAATCCCAAATCTAACACTCCTAAATGATAGGCTCACCAGGCTCTGCAAAACTTGCAAGAAAACTGATGGGTGTCTACCTCATACATACATTAAAACACATTCCTGAAAACTGCAAAGCATGACAAACCTTAACATCCCCAAAGCAGCTGGTAAGAGTCCAACAGACCACTTTTTTTTTAAAGTTGCTTAATTGCATATTTACATTCAATTACATCAACCACACAATCCAAGGGTCGGGTACAGCTCATCATTCCAATGGTGACACAAACCAAATGAGTGGAAGATTCGACAGAACTTAATGGAGAAAATAAGGAAATTTCACAAGGAAATTTCAGTTTAAAGCCTGGGCTGGTATCAGAGGGTGCTTCTAAAGCAGCTGCCTGCAGTCCTACCAGATGACACTGTGGCTTCCTCGTCTCTAAGAAGCCTCTGCAGGGCCCGTCCGAATCACTGCTGCACCGTGGGATGTGGTAAGGAGTGGGGGCACGCAGCCCCCTTCCATAGAAAGGACATTGATTCTGTCATCAGAGGGGACTGCTGCTGAATGCCAAATGGAGCACGAAGCAGGCATTTTCAACATCTTTTGGGGCTTTTACAGAAATCCTTGTGCTTTTAGCAACGTAGGCTGCTGGTCCCAATTTCCCATGGTCACCCAAGGGGGAGAATGGTGGTCAACCCACACAAAACCTCTGCCCACGGGCACAGGATGTCATGCTATGGGCTGGGTTCATGGGGCTCAGGCTCTGGAGAGGGCTCAGCACAGCAAGTGCAGCCAGACAGGGTCCCACGGGGCACGGGATGTAAAAGCCTCCACAAAGACTCACAGGACATACCCAAGTTTTGGATGATGGTTCTCTGCTGATGCAGGTTAAAATACTTGCTGCTGGGGCTCCCTACCCCATCTGCCTCTCACAGAAGGCAAAGGCAAATTCCCCATGAGTTTCAGAAGGAGCAGGATTCCGACCCTCACCCCTAAAACATCCAGTCAGAATATTCACTTCACTGCAAAATCTAGGATGACCATATAATGGCTCTGTCTGAGCCTGCCACCTTCAGCTTACAATGGTTTTTAGCAGCAAATTCAAGCGTGTATTTGAGTATATTTTACGATGTGGTTGACTGTGATGTAAATACTGATGCATCAGAGGAACTCTGAGGAATAAATCACAAGTTTCTGTACTCTTTCTATATACCCACTTTTCCTCTAATGCCCAAGAAGACTGCAACACAGATTTATTACTTACCTCCAGGCAAATTTGCTCTGAAATTACAATTCAGTAATAGAAGACTGACCCAAAAAAACTGTTGGTAAAATATTGTGTGTGTACTTGGGCATGTAGTTAGGATTGTTAATATCAATTAATTCTGCTCACAGAGGAGGACTTGTTTTAAAACAACTTCATTTTTCTTCTGCATATATGTAATTACACAGCTGTAACTAATAGCCGTAGCAGAACAATCTGCCACCTAAACAACTAGCATTATTCTTCAAGTATTACTTGTGCTTTTCTTTCTGTATTTTCTCAATATGAGAGGTGATTAGTGGACATGATTAAATGTATATATCAAGCCTTTTAGCAAAGTACCAAGCCCTGCTTTCTGGCTCCATTTTTAATGGCATACAGCAGTTTTCTGGACACAACAACTGGTTTATTCTGCAATGCTGATATCCGTCTCCACATATAGAAAAAGATAATATTTATTTCTACAGGATTTCACCACTACTACCCTTTTCTAATGCACGTTATCACTGGTATTCATTTCTTTTATCTTTGTGTAAACCATGTGCTCTATCACATTTGCCATTTTGTTTGGGTGACATTCCCATCAATCAACCGATTGCCTGTGCGTGCACACAACAGGGACTATGAAAATTTACCAAAAATTTCGTTATGCTTCACAGCAGTCACTTTGTGGGGGGGAAACCCCTTTGCCATGAGAGAAAATTTTAGCTATGAAGAATCCCAAGCCTAATACAGACAAAATACAAGTTTTGTCTGGCTATATTTCACAGGGTTCAGCACTTTTTAATTTAGTATTTATGGAACAACCGCACACAGAATAAATGTCAGCAAAACATATAGGTATCGCTTGTCAGGCACCCATTATAACACAAATTCCTCAGGCGCCAGCCTGGGTTTTGCTTCAGGAACAGATAAACTCAACGCTTTCCAAAAGCAAATCTCACTTTCCGGCCAGACTGGCAAAGCGCTCCAGGTACGCGGCTCTAAGCACGGCAAAGGTTCCTACGCTTGCCCGTTCCTCCAGGCAGCTGAAGCGAGGGGAAATACTGAATACTCACACATGCAGAGGAGGAATGGGAGATGGTTCGTAATGGTAGCGTCCCTCATGATGTCTCGCATCAATTGGTACAGGAGGGTGGAATGCTGGAAAGAGGTGAGGCGGATCTGAAAAAACAAGCAAGGTTCCCGGGTCTGAGTATCTCCAACGACTCTATAAAAACAACATTCATAAGGATGGAACAGGTATGTCAACAACACTACGACTTACGGGTCTCATTCTCCTTCCCTGCAGCAGTCAGTCAGGTCTGCCGGAGAGGAGAGTTTGGCCCACAGTGTTTGCATGAATATGTATTTACTAATTTTAATATTCTCTTTTTATAGCTTAAATGGAGAAGGACATAAAGAAGTCTTTAATAAATAATTATGTGCCCATATGTGAAGTGTCAGATCAAAAGGACCATCAAGCCTTTCATAAGCATTCCTGATTTATTTATTTTTTATTAAAACCAGAAAAAAAAGCATCCCAGGACGACAAGCCTAAGCAGAGAATACAATACAATAAAAAAGTATATCCTTAGAGATGTACACAGAATTCTACAATGGAAAGCAAAACTGAAGCGGCATGCTGAGAAATGACTATTTGGAGTAAATCAGACAACAGAATTAAAAGGGAAATTCAACTGGGAAAGGCTGTGCTGGAGGAGCTTAACTGCACTGCACCGATGGACACATCCGGAGGAACGTGTCTGAGAACAAGGGGGCTCACCCTATACGCCGCTCTGAAAAAGGAAGGGTGCTTTCTTTGTCCCCACAGCTGGAGACCCAGGGACCAACGCGGCAGTATGCTCCCTGCCCCATCTCCTCCAAGGCTTTCGCAGGACGGGGCGTTTTGCAGCTGCCAAGACTCCTGTTTCCCCGTTGTTTCCGGAGAGCCTCGACGACAAGGCTGACAAAAGGGGGAATTTGCCCCTGCTGCCCCCATGGGCTCTGCACCGAGGGGCCAATTGCAAGCCCTGCAGCTCCTCACTGCTTCTGCGGCAAGATCACCTCATGGCTTTGGAGAACACAATGCACCTGGACCACAACGCTGGTGTGATCCGTGTGCCTCAAGGCTCACCGCTGCCTCCCAAACGCTCAAAACTCAGAGGAGATGCTGCTGAGCATCTCCAGAGGGATGAAACAGACCCATCCTGCACAATTATTGCCCAACTGCCACTTTGGATGAAGTCATGTGTTTATCGGATACCAGAAATTCCAAAGTATGGGCATTAGGACATGTCATGGATTTACTAAAATGCCTCTAGAAAGAAAGAAAACTTTAATTATCAACTGGCAGTAAAACCAAGCCTATTTGGGTTTTGCCTGCTGACTCCTGAAGGTATCTTCTCTTTGTAGTTCTTGCCTTTCCTGTCCAACAAACCGTAATACTCCTCTTAGATTATGTTCTCGGTGAAAACGGTTCACTCACGCCCACTAGAGATGGGGAAAAAATCCTTTCTTAATCCCTCAAATCCTTGGTGTTTGTCAAAAGTTGGGTGGGTTTATTATTATGTTCTGAAACAGGAGACAGAACTAGAGGGACAAAACTCATGGCCCTGAGGGAGTAAACAGAGGGGACAAAGTGGAAATCATGTAAATTCTGAGGAAATACTCCCACTATTTCAGGAAAATCTGGAAACGTCTGACATGGCCTGTCCAGTTTCATGGATTTTGTGAAACATCACCAGCATGTGATCAGCCACAGCACATTTCTGCCATTTACTGACTCAGGGCTTAGGCACCCTAAATGAAAAATAATTGTAGCTTACTACCAGGAGGTCAAATTTGCAGTAGCTTTTATACTGGTTCTGCAGCACCAACTGGACCTTGTCATGCCATCGGTTACAAACTTCAGTCCCCATGCTGAACACTCCTGGGCTGCAGCAGGAGTAAAGGTGGGTCACAGATGACCAGGTACCGCCGTGAACACACTGTCATCGTCCAAGTGGAGGATGCTTGATGCCACCTCCTGAAATACATTCCTCACCAGCTGCCAAGGTGGAGAAGGGGAAAGAGAAGGGTGTTTTAGCGCATCTCCCTGTGCGCTCTGTTCCCTACTTTGCTGGTGTTTGACTACAGCAGTGTAAGGAGATGGGAAGAGGTTTCAAAGCAGATGTCTGGCATCTTACCCTAAAAAATCTGCCACCATTTTTTTAAGGGAAGGAAGTCACTCACGCCCTTGTAGATGCATAGGCGAGTTCCTCTCTGCCCTACCTGTCTCAGATGAACGAGTCTGCGAAGCACAGGTGAGACCACAGAGATTTTGTCACCCTTACTCACGTCAGACAGGACGGGCTCCCCGTGGCCAAGGAAAGCAATCCCACTCAGGACACCGAGCCTTCTCGCTGTCCCACCCTCACCCAGTCTGAGCCCCTATCCATTAAAAGCAGTTGTAATATTTATGCAGCGGAACACTATTTAACCTTCCTGAATGCGATCATCTATCTTCCCCTATCTGGGAAATGGAAAATGAGTATCAAACGACCCAAAACTGGTATTGCCCTTTGTGGGGCCTATGCAGCGCAGAGCACTGACAAGTTGTATTTAACACATGGGATATAAATCTCCAAGAACACCTTTCTGAGTCCTCTCATATTAAGCTCCTTTGTATACTTTGGTTGCATCTTGTTTGCAGTTTCCATCTGGGAAACAGCCGTACTCCATCACAGCACGGGGAGCTGTCTCCATCAGCCTCACGCCGACCGGAGCAGGGCTGCATATCAAAACCCAGCATAATTATCCATCTCACAGTTTATTATTTACACATGAGCAATACAGCTGGTGAACATCATAACTCAAGTGTATGTGTAATAAGTTACTACGCTGTAGCCATCTCCTGTTGCAACCCCTAAGAAAAACCACATGATGACTTTTCCAAAGTCAGGCTAAAACTGCTGAAGCAGAATAAAGTGCCACTAAACCTGGCTACCTCCTATTTATCATATAATTTCCTGACTGATGGTTCCACAAACCAGCTGCTAAGTGCTGTGTGTTCTACTGTCAGCAGACTAACATGCTAAATGGGAGACAGGGAGAATAATGTGCAGAACTAGCGGAGTCAATTTTACAGAGGGAATTCAAATTCTGCTGTGTTTGGGTCAGCCCCTGGCGCAAAGGTAAGCAGTAAATTCTACGTGCTTGGGGGTCCAAAACCACTCCATTTTGAAGAACATTGAATATTTATACGGAAAGACTCTTAGATCAAACAGACACCTGCCAACGCACCCATCCTCCAGGGCTTCACTTGGAATTCGCTTGAATCTCCATAAAAATGTAATCGGTTGACATGTATTTATATGGAAATACATAGAAAGAAGTTTGCAAAGCCGTAACTCTGGCTGCAGCCAGTTTCACATTGCTTTTTCATATCCCACCCAGTAACTATTTCATTAAAGGCAACATCAGAACATTACAAGCACATTCTGCCACTATTATTTATGCTGTAGCCGACTAAAGAAAGAGTGAGACTACTCCCAGGCTAGAATTGAATCTGGACCTACCCAACTCTTGGCTGGTTGTGCAAGATGCTCTACCTACCTAGAAAACTAGGGGATAACTGAGTGTAAAAGACATGACACCTGCTCTAATTATAATGAAGTTTTCACATTTGTCAAATAAAGTGTGAGGAATAACACTCTTACCCTTAGCTAACAGGAACTCCTCTCACCAAAACTTCCTATTCTGCTAGGGAAAATGTTTATTACCATTTGCAACTCCTTGAAAATTCTGGCTGAGGTGCAAACTAGCACAGCATATGCCAAACAGTTTTCTTACAGACATCCAGAGGCAACCATGAATTCCTGGACCAATCCTCCAATTACATCCTTGCAGAGAGTCCCTGATGTAAGAGTACAGTACAGGAGTTGAGACGGACAGATGCTGCCTGTGTATTTGGAGCCCTCAGCTCCAATTCAGCAGAAGTATCTGATCCTCTACTTAAATCTCACCGTTCTCAAGGACTTGTAAGGACATGCCAAGGTCCTGGAAATACACTTAAAGACGTTCCTTGTGCATTGCTGAATTCCATAGCTGTTGCCTTCACCTGAATTATCTGCTGCCTACCACTGTAAGCTTCCTTTGGATGCTCTCCAGTCTCCTGCACAGCTGACAGGGACTCTTCAAAACAAAATGGTAGGCAGTCTGTCTGAAATGCTACAAACTCATCAATTTTAGCACTGTGAGATTTTCTGGAAAATATGTCAATTTATGCTGACTTTTTCTTGTGTGAAACGTGCCTTTTTATTCCTTCTGCGAGAATCTTTCTTCTCTTCTTAAAGAAAGTGAATAGGATCATCTCTCTCCAATTACAATCACCCCTCATACAGGAAAAAAAAGAAGAGACCCACACTTGTTCTATGAAAGCCAGCAACCTAGGGCTCAGCTGCAGCATCAAGGGAAAGAAACTGGGAGAAAGAGGTATGGCCCTTGCTGCTGAACAGCAAACCTGAACTGAAGCCTGATGAGATGTAGCAGGCAGCACCCATTCACTGCAAGACTTGGTGGAAAGGCAGACTGTGCCCGCTGGCCCAAAGGTGCAGAGCGACACCAGGAGACAACAGCAGAGCGCTAAGGCTGCTTCAAAACTCCCTGAAGTTAAGGACGACTTTTCTGTACGCTCTGCAGTCTCTGAAACGAGGCTTATTCAGTTAGTGCAGCACTACATTTGGGAAGTTTGGCTTTGGTGGTAAGGCTAGCAAAAAAAACCTTCTCTGCCCTCAGCCAGCCAACTTGCTCACAACACCTTGTGATTCCTGCCAAACCCTTGAGGAAGACGGCTGCTGACACGACAGGGTGCATTTTTCAGCACATCAAGAAAACATCTGCTTCTGTAGAAAACACCTGCATAGACCTGAACGCACCCAGCACGGCCCTGATGCCAGCGCCCATGTCGTGAGATCAGGGCCAAGCAAACACAGGGCTCAAGCCCAACACAGGAAGCCCTCATCATGTTTTAGCAGATTTGTCATCTGGGCTTGTTCAGCCTGGAGAAGAGAAGGCTCCGGGGAGACCTTATAGCACCTTCCAGTACCTGAAGGGGCTACAAGGAAGCTGGGGGGGACTTTTTACAAGGGCCTGTAGTGACAGGATAAGGGGTAACGGGGTTAAATTGCAAGTGGGGAGGCTTAGATTGGATATCAGGAAGAAATTCTTCCCAGAGAGGGTGGGGAGGCACTGGGACAGGTTCCCCAGAGAAGCTGTGGATGCCCCATCCCTGGAAGTGTCCAAGGCCAGGCTGGATGAGGCTTGGAGCAACCTGATCTAGTGGAAGGTGTCCCTGCTCCTGGCAGGGGGGGTGGGACTAGATGATCTTTAAGGTCCCTTCCAGCCCAAACCAGTCTGTGATTCCATGATTCTATGATCAGGGCAATCACCTAACCCAATGAAAGGTCAGAATGGAGCCAGGTGCAAAATCCTATCTCAGAAATAACCTCAACTGAGGTGAAATCTCCTTCCCATCTAAATTCATTAAGGTCCAGATGCTTAACTTGGTGGTACCAAACTTTTCACACCAGATGTAAAAGAAACAGTATCGGGCAAAATATAGTCTCCCTGCTGATGTCTTTTCAATACGCAGAACAGTTTTGAAGAGTTTGCCAACAAATTTCTACACTTCCTTTGGTTCATAAGCTGATCACCAGATGGGAATTTTCTAATATTCAGGTTTGCAGAGTCCCTAAGGGCACCGCTGTTTCTTCACGTACACTCGATTCAACTGATCCGAACTTAATGGTATTACCAGGTTTTATGGCAACAATTAGGCTCTTTTTTTGCCAAGCAAAGATCTTATTTTGGATGTTTGTTTAATTACAGCTCGCATTAGGACTCAATAAGAGCACATGTTGTCTTTGGGGGGTTTCTCTTTCAAAAAAGGGTGAGTTATGTTCTCTACGTACGCTTATACAGAGGCTTTAATCAGGAAGAAAAATGACTGAGCCACAGCCACACGTTAATGCATGCACTTAACTTCGTGCACTTTGAAGAGTCTCCCTACGGTGACTGGGCTTGCTGCTTCAGCGTGGCTGGCTGCCATCTGAAGCACTGCTTATTTGCAGGCTGATCCACAGATGTGCTACAGCCAGTTATCTCAGGAGGCTCTTCCGCGTGTCTCCGTGTCCCTGTGTGCGCGCATGCACGGGCATGCTTCCAATGTGGCCAACCGTCGGGTTCAAATAGGCGTTTCACAGAGGAGATTTTAAGCAGAAAAAAGAAAAAGCCATGGAAGAAATGAAAAAAGAAAAAAAAAAAAAAGAAAAAAATGGATAAAGCCAAAATGGACAGAGCGACAGCCAGGAAACGAAGTTTTAATTGGGAAGTCCCTTCCATTTCAGTAACACTAGAAGTTAATTGTGATAACACACAGGAGATACAACACTTCCAGAGGAAAAAAACCACGGTTTTCAGTCCGATCACATCCCTTCCATGTGTCTGTGTGTATTAATGACGATCAGACTTCCCATCCCTACTCTCTGCTTGTGCTTGCACAGCCTATACACTGATCTTAAAAATAAACCACAGGAGTTCCAGGCCAAAACTCACAAACCAGAGCACAGCTCCAGCTCTGTACAACTTGTTACGGCTGAACAATAATGTCTGCTTTTGCAAAACCGAAAATTAAGGCTTTGGGGTGTCTTAGATCCCTGCAATCCGTTTTATCACTTTTTAGTTTGTAAACTTAAACACCTTGTGGGAACATGTTTTATTGTTTTTAGTAGTTCCACAACAACCATCATGCCAAACAAGTTAAGGAGGAGCAGTTATCGGTGTGCTGGAAGAAAAGGGGCTGGAAATGATTTCATCAGCTGGCACTGAGAGGACTTTAATATGCCAGATTTGCTGCAGGTATTGGCTAAATAACTGCTGGGTTGATTTCACTTTGAACGTTTTATTATTCCTCCCAGTCACTGCAACTCTGCTGTCTGAGGAGCGGGACTGCCTTCTGGAATACTAACTAAACAAACTTCCTCAAGTCCATTCAACTGACTGTGGTGTTCCCTGCCCCGTGCCCATCCAAAACAGGAAGAAAAAAAAGTAGTAAGAGACAGACCTGCAGGGTAATTAACATATTGCATGTCCAAAACACCTTGGACTGAAGAGTCTCCCATTCTCTAAGAACATGATTTGCGATTGAACACATCCCAGTGCCTTACAGATGGCTGTTCCCACTGGGATGGACTCACCAGTAAGTGAAGGAAGGACTCCTTGTGCCGCCCTGATCATGCAGTTGTGAACTTGGTGGGCACATCACTGCTGCTCCACAGCTCCCCCCACCCGGACACATATTTTCAGAGGAGGAAAGCCAAGGCACTCCACCAGCACAGTGTGCCCAAGAACAGCAAACTGGTGGAAATGCTCCAGGAATATCCCTTCTCGGTAGCTTCTTCCATCCAAACAACACTGGCTGCTTCATCCTATAAGCAAGCTCAGAAAACCCTCATGAACGTGAGCAGCAGTTGCATATAGCCAGCATCTGTACACTGGCCCATGCTTTCAGGGAAAGACCATGATGATGAGACATCTTAGCCTCATCACCGTGTTACTTGGAGGGAAAATGGTTTCATCTAACGCAGCTGGCTCTTGATAGGGCACAGCTCATCTTTTTCATAACCTCTGGATCCCACACAGCATTTCTTAGCAACCTTAATAATGTGGTCTCCACAAGAAAATGACAAATTGTCCTCTGCCAGGAAACCAACACAAGAAATCCCTCCCTCCACTACCTCCGATGGCCTCTGCAGCGAGAGAGTAATTCAGCTTCTGCCTTGCAACACGCTTGCTGTTTTGCTGTTGTTCCCCCTAACTTCTCCTGCCACTGCCCGTCAGGGCATCCTCCACTGCTTAAAAATCACCCCCCCAGGAATCGTGGAAAACCAAACAAGCATCCATGTTTGTGGTTTCACCCAGCTGCTCTGGAATGCTTCCCACCTTTGATTACACGTGTATGAAGGGTCACATCCTCAGAGTTTCCTCCTCTGCGAGCATGTTTCCTCCTCTACGAGCACTGAGTAACTGGATGCATAACCGCAATATACACACAAATAATTTGTACCTATGTGCATACTCGTGTGTGTAACACACGGCAAATTCCAGTGATTAAAGATGAGCTGCAAAGTGGAAACTTAGGAAATGAAAAGCTTATAAAAGAAATAAATCCTAACCCACACTGGACAGAAATAAAGGAGAAATCTCACAGCAAGGCTCTCGACTCCAAACTGCTCCTAAGCAGAGGTTTAACATGGGCTTTCTGACCAGTGGGAACATGGAGCTGCCACACAACAGCTTGGTTATTCCCTAAGGCTCAGTGCAGCTCAAGGAACGCCTTGGAATATCCCGCTATCAGCCGTACCCCTTAACCCGGCGATGACAAACATCTGTACCATGCAAAGGTAAAAGTGGCTAAGGAGAGGTAACAGAAAGCTAAAAACTAGAAGAATATCTAGAAATACCCTTGTATGGCTGCTGATTTGATGTGAGAACAAATAAAGTCAAGCTGGGTAATTCAACAAGCTTTGGTGACATCATTAGAAGTTCATAAAGCAGTCTGAAAATGTTATTTAAATGATGCCTTGGAGACTTGCGTGCTCTTCTATGTACTGCAACCAAGTTTAGAATCTATCTGAAAGGCCAAACCTCGAACACTTTTGGTATCACTACAGCACAATCAAAATCACTGTAACTTAACAGGTTTCCAGCAGCTGAAGGTCTGGACCACAGGGTGAAAGACTTGGAAATAGGTTATCCTTAGCAGCTTTGATGAGTAATTTATGGCATGATAGGAATTAGTGAGGGAAAAGTATAATTAGATCAATTATGGCTATTTTTAGATGTTAAAACAGTTCAGATTTCTATGGGATGCACAGTCAGATGAGTACTCTGAGAGATTTCTTTTTCCCTACTGTTCAACTTGATTTTTTTAAAATTTCATCCAAATATTCATAATTATTTAGTTTCTCTCTGTATCATCCTTCCCAATTACCCTCCTTCTGTGGTGTTTATACTCTTCAATCTCTTGCAGATGAGCAGATAGTTATCACATGTGCTGTCAGGACACTTGATAATATACATTTACTGCATTCTTTAATCTCTCTGTCCATATTCTAAATTAATCACCGTCGCTTGGTTTTGCTTCCTGGGTTTCTTCCAGCCTCGGCGAGGCTGACAGTTGTCCCCCCTCCACTCTAGGGGATCAGGTTTTCATGTAGGCTGACATGACACTATTTAGGAGGCAGCCTTAGCAATTTATAATACAAATAACCTCCTTCTGCAAATTTCTCCTTCCAGCAGAGATGTGCTTCTTACAGTCCTAAATACCACTGCCTTTCATTTTCCCACTATGAGACAGTGCCTTCGTCATCTGGTAGTGAGCTACGCTACCATTTCTAGGGGACTGCTGGTGAAACGGGCACTGCTCAAGTCAAGTAAAGACAACACCAACTGCCTCTTCGTTGTTATTTCTTGACATTTCTAAACACTTAACTTTAAGTTGTTTTCTTCCTCTTTATTTCCTCGTTCTTCCCTCAGCTTCTTGGAGAATTCCTCCCCTGTATTTCATTCTTATGCTGAGTACTTTTTGGTTTAGATCATTACCACGATGGAAAGTGCAGTGAGTTCCCTTAATTTGCCGTATTGACATTTATCCTAAGTGCCCATTCAGCCTATTTTTCAGTATGTCGTATTGTCAATATTCTAGTCAATCTGAGTTAGTTTTTTCACGTCAAGCTTTATGAGCCAAATATTTTTCATTAAAAGGGACATCATCAAATTACGTCACTTCCTTGTGCCTCAGTCTGGCCACTGTTAACACGAATATATCCTTTCTGAGACACTGACCCTCTTCAGTGAAAAGTCACAAGACTAACTAGTTATGTTATTCTAGTCCCAACTCAAATAACAATGCTTTATCCACTACCCAATATTTCTTTAATTCCTTAAAGAGTGGTTCAATTGAATAACCTGCTTGTCCTTTAAGAATCTCTCTTGGGTTTTGTTCACGACCTTTTTAAAGTTTGTTTTTCTTTACAGACAACTTCTTTGTTTCCTATTACTCAAACAGAGGTAACCACACTTTCCACTGAGTTTTTGGGATTATTGTTAGGATTCCCCCATTTCCTCTTCCCCACCAAAGGGCTTTTCTCTCTACAGAGTACGGGAAGTTCCTCACAAACACCTTCCTCATATCAACACCTTCACCCTCCTCCCCTCTCTCGTTCTCTGAAGACATAGTGGCAGGATCTGGTCTATGCTTCTCTTGCTTTGAGAACTAAGTGCTGCATACCAAAAGCCGCCGAGCCGCTACATCACCCACTTACAGCTAGCATCACCGCTGAGAAATGGGATGAAGGGCACGGATGTCAGAGCATACTTGTTTAAAACCACAAATCGAACCATCAACAACCTCAGCTCAGTTAAGGCTCATGGTCCTAAATGCCCCATGAGGACAGCCCCGAGTCACCAGCGATGTGTCAAAACCAGATGCCGCGCCTGGTCACACCACAGCTGCAGACCAGGGGCACGTGATGGCAGAACCAGCTCCAGCACCTCCTGAGCCTGCACTGTGTTCCGTTCACACCAGCCTCACTGCTAGGACTCCAGTGTCACGGACTGCATGGGTATGCCCAGCCACACCAGGGAAGAAAAACACTCCTATTAATGCCAGAAAAGGAAAACTGGAAGAGCAGAGAAATGAACAGGCAGAAGCACACAAATACAGTGGTGGGCAAAGCAGCCCGCACCATTAGCAAAGATTTTTCTGCATAGCAACAGCAGAAAAGCAAACTCTTATGGTGGTTTCCTTCTTCACATCGCCTGTCTATAGTGCTTACCAAACGGGGCCCCAGACTCTGACTGAGCTTTTTGGCACTACCACAGACGATCAGAACAGCAACCTTTTCTCCAGCCTCCAGCCCCGCTGGACCAAAAAAAAAGTTGCCCTACCAGCCTCTGCACAGCCATGTTCTTCAGCTTGGTGACTGAGGGGCAGGATGGGAAAAACTGCAGAATTAGGTGGAGTACTACCCTGCAAATATGAGCCAAGTGGGAAAAGACCATTCTTCTGCACCCCTGGGTGAGTAAGGGAGCACTAGAGAGGAGGCCACCGCTTTTCATTCTTTCTTTACATCCTAGAGGAGAAGCCAAGGGTGCTATGTGGAGTCAACAGGAGCCAGAGGAGGGGAAAGATGGCTAAATGAGGATGAGGCACACAGACCACCATTCCCTGACACAGCAGGCTACAGACACCGAAAATTTAAATGACCTCAAGGGGAAAGTCACAGAAGAGAAACGCAGTAAGGATTCAAATGTCTAGGAACCACTTTATGGACCAGGAAATTCCTGGACTGAAAATTCTGGGAAGCTGGGAGAGTGACTGGGGGCAAAAGGAGCAGAGAACCACCTGTTGTGTTCTTAGATTACCTCCTGGGCATCTGCTTCTGGTCACTGTCGGAAAGGACACCAGGCTAGACAGGCTTGTGGTGTGGACCAGTATGGCCCCTCATGCTCTGCACACTCCTGGCACATTCCCCAAGGCCAAGGCGGCTGCAAAGCCCTTCCCCTGCCACTGAGCCAGCGCATCACCAAGAGTGGTGCCCGAGCTGCAGGACGTCAGCCCATACGGCTCCGCAGCATGAGCACAAAGACTCACCAAGCCTGTAAAAGCCCCTCTCAGTTGCATGTCACAGCACGCTGCACAAAAGATGGCTTTGCTCCGCGGCGACCGTCAAGCACACGATAGTAATAAAAATAACTTACGATGTCTCTCCCCTGCCCAGAGAGATGCCATCCTCCCTTCTGCATTTCTCTGCGGAGCTCGGGCGCAATCTGGCTAGAGGAAAACGGAGGACTTGCAGGGGACTCCATTTGCCCTCCGGCACAAGAAGACGGGATAGCTCTCCTCAGTCCCACCCGCTGGCAATCTTGGAGTTTGTCCAATGCAAACCCTCCCGCCAGTGAAGTGTCTGATGCTCCACTAAATGTAGTGGCACTTGGAGAGGTATAGTCACCCTCCATATGGAAAAGCCGTTTGACACAAAGGTTGGAGGTCAAAAGTTTAAATGTTCATGACAGAGACGACAGCAGTCCTTTTCTGGTCAATAACATCAAAGGATTTGCCAGCTCTTAATGCTACTATTGTCGCTGGTTGGGATCCCATTGAAATTCTAGCATATTTATTGCACTCCGGGAGCATAAGGACTTTTTGTTTGCTTTGAACCGAAGCAGTCTGAAGTGTTGTGACTCCCCTTGCTCCCGAGGAGAATGCGTGGGGACACAATGCCAGAGGATGCGGCATTGTAGTCCCAACCAACTTGGCGCTTTCCTCCCCACCAAAAAATATAAATGATGGATGGAAACATATGGTCTCTATTGGAAAGGGCTGGAAATCTCTGCTCCCGAGCTCCCCACGTGACTGGTTTTAATTGTTTTGTGCTACGGCAAGGGGCGAAAAGCGCTCCCTCCTCCCCCCCATCAAGATCTCCTTTTTGCCAGTCATTGTTGAGCAATGCTGTGCCACAGCTGACTAACGTTCCCATCAGGCACAACCGTGGAGGAGCCACGAACAGCAGTGAGGTTCTCCAGGACGAATTGTAACGCCATAACCACAAAGAGTACCACTGCTCCCAGCCCTCCTTCGCTCTCTCAACTTCAGCTTGCGGTTAGGCAGAAACTTATTACCAGAGCTCTGCAGTGCATGTTCCAAGCATTGTATCAGCCATCGATACCTCGTGCCTTGCCAGGAGCAGGATCCAAGTTCATTTGTTACTACCTTCCTCAGATTCCTGTTCCCCTCTCCACAATGAGGATTAGCAGTTTAAGTTATGTTGCTGACCTCCATCTGGCTAGGCAGAAACAGATGTCTGCACACTCGGGCACGATCTTATTTCAAAGTGGGGACTCTGGGTTACTAATGACGTTATAAAGGCAACAGCATATGTTGGCTCTTAACAGTCCATTGTTTAATTGGGATGGTTTTAATCAAGTATGAATGTACCCAAGTTTTCGCAGCTAATGAATAAATCCTCTTTTTAAATAACGACAGTAATGTTGAGCTCTCCATCGGGGCAGCATCCTGAGGAATGCCTACATGAGCAGCAGCCATCACCCAAGACCCGTCAGGGGCTGCAGCAACATCCAACGCAGCCCAGTTCCTTATTTAAACAGCTCCTAACTGCCCTTCCCAGAGGTAAGCTGCAGCCAAATGGTTTTCCTTCACTTCACAAACCAGATATGCACGGCTTATTTGAACAGCCCGAAAGTTTACTTTAGTCTCTGTTTAAATACCTTCTACCACATATTTCAAACAAACAGTTCACTTCATTAGAAAGGCAAACAGCGTGGCCGCAGAATACGAGCACTTGAGGAGAACCACGCCGGGCAGAGCAATCCTCTGCCCCTGTGTAAACACCGACTGCTCTGCAGCTCCGGGCAGCATCCGCCTGACACGCCACTTCAAAAGCCTTTGCACAAATACTTCACATGTCTGTTTGTAAGTAAACGATAACCCTGAAGAGATTATCTGCAGGGCTGAGAGCCCCGATGGCTATCACTCCCACTGCGCAGGCAAAGAAAAAAAACCCAAAATGTTCACTGCCAGCCCTGGGTGAGTTATGAACCTGTAATAAAGCCGGTGACACCGCAGTCACATCAGCTAAACCTGTTAAACTGGAAAAGCAGTGCTGCTTTGGTAGCCTGTTTCGGTGTGTTTGGCTCCGCAACGGGAAGCAGGTTCTACCCTTAGCAATGGAAATGCTGCACCTCCATCGTTAATTAACTGAGTTGTTAAATTGGCACACAGCAGAGAGTTGTACAAAAAGAGCAAGAAGGCTGCTTAGCCAACAAATCACCAGATAAAGCACTAAGCGATTTCTTTCTGGACAAAATAAGCATGGCGATTCCAGTGCCGCTGGAGTGCACAACATACACTCAACTCCCAGAAACAAGTACAAAAGCAGGAGGAAGAAAAAAGTCAACTGGACAAGGAGTGGAGAGGCCATGGAAGGCACCTATTGCTAAGAGGCTCCCGTTGCCTGCCCTCCCGGCTCCTCGGGACCTGGCGCCGAGCAGGGACGACGCACACGCTCTAGGAGCAAAGTGGCTCAGAAACAGAGCTTGCCGTCACTCCCTGCTGTTTTCCTCACTTTTTCTGCCAACTGAGAAGTTCTAATCAAAATACGGGCATTTGCATGTTTGAGGGAAAGGACAGGGGGCAGCTCATGACAAGTAATGGCACTCTCACCACGTCCATCACTACTGTCATCATTGGAGCAATCACAGCAAGCTCTCAGGGCAGGACCTCCTGGCATCAGTCATAAAGCACAGACCCATGGCATGCCCAGAACTTTAGCACAGCCTTAAAAAAGAAATTATCATCTATCCATATGCTCTGGAATCCATTCTTAGGCAAAAGGAAACAAGCAAAAATCTAAAAATCCTTCAGAATGTTTGCAAGCAGGGACAGACTGCACCTGGCTGTAGGGTGAAGGTTCCCCGGCTGTGAGAATGCTGAAGTTATTCCAACGGCCACATGAAGAGGAGAGGAACAGACAACATTTTTATTAGGGAGAATCAAGTATGGACATGAAGGTTAGGACACCTCAGCAGCCATGACTTCAACCCTGCAGTGACTCAAACCATAATTTTCAGTTATTTTTATTTGCAGGGTGAATCTAAGTCCCACTAAGTCAATGACTGAAATTAATTATCATTAATTTTCATTATTTATAATTAATTATCATTAATTTCAGTGGAGTCAGTGTAGCCAGCTCTTGTGATTTTACCATTAGTCTGTGCTTTCTTTAGTTTTGGTTTGGTTTTTTTTTTTTTGAAGTTCCAGTCTTCTCAGTCATGGCACTAAATAAGAATCTCAGCTTTCAAAAAAAATCCCAACCGAAAGACCCACACATATGTTTCCAGCTGTTATGGTTGCAAAGAAAAGCTGGAAAATGAGAAATCCCCAGGTTTCGTAACCCGTGAGCGAATCAAGATCCAACAAAAACACACATGGGCAGGTAGGTAGGTACAGGATCTTTCAACAGGTGTATGTTTTGCATGCTCACATACACCAAGTTAAGATTTTGAGCACTAGATACTTGGGGATAGCAGGACAGTACATCTGTATTACAAATGGTATCTGTTGGCATTAAAATCTGTGGGTTTTAACTGTGATCATCACTGAAGTTCTTTGCACAGGTTTTGGTCCAACACCAGAACTGCCCATCACATATCAGTGACTTTTTATTTGACTACACTGATGCTTCCTGTGCAAAGGGTATTTTTTGTTTATTAAAGAGCTGAGGATTCTTTGACATTCTACTTTAAGACCATAACCTGGGTTTATGAGGATTGCTTTCTAAAAGACATGAGGTAGGAAGATCCTTTCTGAGCATTTTAGTGGAAAGGCTGAATTTAGTTTTTAGGTGGAAATAAAAACCCCTTAGTTTAAACTAAGCATAAACTAGAGAAAGTAAGTCTTATCCAGCCCTTTGAGGGGCTACAATAATACAAGCAAGAAATTTACTACTGTTATTACAACTGATAACACAAGCTGAGCTAATGGAACTAAAATATCTTCTAAACCAGTTCTTGGAGAGCTGATAAATTAACCTTGAGGTGCCAGGAGTTGGGGATTTCCCAGCGTACCAAGCTGGTTGACTTACTGACGCTAAAAATAGGACTCTAAGCCCTGCTGCTGGTGTAAGTTATGTACAAACAATATGATTTTTTTCAAGCAACTCATCCATTCAGAAGGGTAAAAAAAAATAAAATCCATTTCTTTCAAGATGTTTATAGCCTGAGGCTTTTCTAATACAAAGAGGGGGAAAACAATTTATTTTTTATTATGCCGTTCGCCAATCTTCAACTTGAAACAGACCGCTTCTGTACAAGTTTTTACAACATTCCAGTCAGTCCTCTGTTGCAGTTTTTTGTTCCCCAGCACATTCAGCTACTAGCTGACATCTGCCTGGCCGTTCTCCTTAAAGCATCTTCGGTAGGAATGTCTGTAGGTAGTACAAGACTCAACAGTCAACAACACTGTCTATTCCTTCATCTCGTATATTATCAATTGCAAAGTAAGAATAGTTTGTGTGTACAAGTCCCAGTTCTACCTGCTGTTTGATCACCTGAATCAAGGAGGAGATGCGCCAGCCTGCCCTAGTATTTAAAATTTATAAAAAATTTAAATTTAAAATTTACTTCCTAGATTTTATTTTTGGAGTGATGCCACTCAGCTTCTACAAGTTGTGTCTACCCAAACAGCACATGGCTTTATTAGGGTGGTGGTTCAAGGTGCCAGAGTTAATAAAAGCTCCATCTAAGGCACCAGCCAACAGACTACAGCTTATCCTCCAATGCCAGTGCACCCCCTTGCCACAAATAGACAACCTCCATGGAAGAGTCAGTTTAGAGATAAGGAAATCACCTATCCTCTGATTCACAAACACAGAGAAGAATCCTAGGAACACAGGAAAATCATCATACCATCTTTCTCTGCTCCTTTCTTTACTTGAGCAATCTGCAATTAGTTTCATTTCATCTACCCATACTGCAGCAATAAAAACCTCAAATGAGAACAACTCAAGTCAGCACCTTACGAATGTACTTTAAAGAGGGAAATACGTAACAAGCATTCACTGAAGAGATCCAGGTCTCAGTTTTAGCTCCACGAGAGATCACCGTGGCTTGTCTTTTCCAAGTGTTTAACTTGGGGTGACATCTCTTTGGAAAAAATGACCTCTCACTTGATGCCCAAGCCCAGGGTCACTCTCGAGAGACTCTCAATCACGCTTGAGTTCAGCAGCCTTCTTGATAGAGGAATGTGAACAAGCAGCATCAACAATAGCCTGTGCTCCTAGATTCCTCTTGGTGACATTCTCATTAGTCAAAATGAGATGGCACACTTCACTAATGTTTACAATAATGGTGGCACAAGCTGCCTTTTGCAGATGAAGAGCAAACAAGAGGGGCTTATCCCTTTCTCATGTATAAACACAATCGAGGCTATAAATCAGCAACAAGTATATTTAGCATTTTCTTCAGTTCACCAAAATTCATCTCCAGTACTTGCTGAACAGTCCCAAATGGTTAAAGCAGGAGCTGGAATGGGTTTTTTCACAGGCCTGGAGATTCATCAGTACATCATGGGTAGAACTTGTGGGTAACCAATGACAGAGTCAATTGCCAACAACACACCTTAAACTGGGACACAGTGAACAATCCTATGATGAGGTACAGTAGAAGCTGAGACCGACAGAAGATGTGTCAAAAGGACTAGCAAATACCACCTTCTTCTTTACACACAAGGCTGGTCTGTTGCGGCAGAAATCCAAGGAACTACTTCCTGAAAGCGAAGCTACTTCCTGAAAGTGAAGGTTATAAGCTCCGTTGCAAGCAGATGTGGCATGTAAATCCTCAGGACAAGAGGTACATGCCTTGCCTCCCCTCTCATCTGAAACGTTTTGGGAAGGTCAAAGTGAGGCAGCAACAACCGGAGTTGAGACTCAATACTTGAGCACCAGGCAGGCCTCCACGGGCTGACCCATCGTGCCAGGCACATGCAGGGCCTTCTTGGCCAGGTGGGAAAGCAGTTTTCGAGATGAAAAGCTCCCTTTGGCTGCCTTTGCTCCTGGCGCTCGTTCCTACTTGTATCTGATTACAGATTGGGCGTAGAATTTGCTTACTGAAAAAAAGAAATTCAAGAGAGAGTCTCCTTTTCAGACACAGGCTTAGAGAGAGAAAACAAGAGCCTCATGCTCCCTCCTCTCGCCCCTCCTGAGCTGCACATAACAGGGTGGGGATCAGGGGGGCAGCAAACCCTCTGTAAGTAATCCCCAATTAAGTTTGTTCTTAACTGAAGCACTTGGCTCATGGGCGGATGGTGTTTCTCCTGCACACGTGAGCTCAGCAGACAGAAATCCCTGGCTCGGAGCTGTGTGCCTTGAGCAGAGGGAAACTCCTTGTTCCCTGGCGCTGAGCTGGGGGGCGAGGAGGAGGATGAAGAGCACACTGAAACGAGAGCTATGTTAAGGGGACAGGCGTAACTCCTTTTTGCACCGATGGCCAGCTGTATACACGGTAAGATTGAAGTAAGTCTGGTTGAGAACCCAGGTCACTCACCTCACTTACATGAACCCAGCAAAGCACGCAGCACACCCCAAGCGTAACGACTTTTTGGGAGTTTGGCGGAAGCCTGGCAGAAGGAACTTAACCAACCCAAACCGAAGCCATGCTTGCACTGTATCCACCCAGCCTAGTTCACAAGATCCCAGCAAGAGTGAAGCTGTGGTAATTCAAGCCCTGGCATCGCAGCTACAGTCCTAGCCTGTTTATTCAGGCAGCGAGCCCGGAGACGGGTTAGCCTGCACGCTGCCCACCGCTCTCGGTGTCAGCACCTCAGCTGGTGGGTCGCCGGTGGGCACAAGCACCAGCCACACCTCTGGCTGCGGTGGACTCACAGGATCTGTGCTAACCCCCTGGCCTGAGGGTAAGTGGGAAGAAGCCCAGCTGTGGTCAGCAGGATGCTAAACTAATGCTCTAATTATGTTCCTGGGGCAGCAGTGAGCAGGGCACAGCTGTACTAGGCACTCTTCAACATACACAGACACATCTACCCTCCTACAGAGCCTCCTACCTTACCAGCCCTTACCAGACTAAAGGCTAAAGCAGGCCAGGGAGTTTCCAGCCCATCAAATAAAATATAGGAGGTGTCTGCTGGGAAGAGCTTTTCCAGCCAATGCTCTCCATTTAATATCTCAGTGCCTCTTCACATGGTGTTAACCCCACCATGGAAAAGAGGGAAAAAAAAAAAAAAAGGAAAAAAAGTTGGACTCTGGACATGATCCAAAGCTAACATTCCCAAAGCAGCTGAGAATCACTATGGGGACAATTCAGTACACACTGTTTTTCATTTGACAGCTTCAGACTCAAAGCCCCAGGCAGAGGCACGTTGAACTGCGCATTCAGAGCCTGCCACACTGCTCCAGCCACGGCATCTGGAGGGGTTGCAGCAGCTGCTGCCACCATAACAGGTATTACTTTTGCTGCCAAACCAGCTGGGGAAGAGGTATTGGCAATGATCTGCCCTACGGATATGTGCAAGGGCTTTTGAACTCTTTTTTCCCCAACCCCTCACTTGCTGGCAGCAGCCTATGCCAGTACAGACGCTTCGGAACGACAGACAAGAACACAGAGAAAGCTGAAGGAGAATTAGGAAATAAAGTTAACAGCTAAAAAACAACAAAAAAACCCCTCTTCAACAAGCCAGAGTCCGACAAAAACTCAGGTTTTAGGAAGCATGGGGAGGAGGACCTGTGTGGATAATGAGCAAGATGAAGGGACCTCAGTGAGAAGGCCTCACTCATAGAGATCATTTGTTGCTGAAATAGGTACAAATCTGGCAGGCAGCAACTGCAAAGAGGAATACGAAAGGAAAAGGGGAAAACAGACCAGACTTTGGCTCAGGGATGGAGAGAGAGAGGGAAGTTGGCCTCCTGCCAGGATTTTTGTGAATGGGTGGGTGTGTAGTATCCATTTCCTCCCAGTTCCGGAGGTGGGGGGGAACAGCAAAAGGGTTGGGAAATGCTTCGAGTGAATGTTATTTGGTCATGCTTCAAAAATGTGCAACTACTGTCACATAGTTCCGGGGGGGGGGGGGGAACAGCAAAAGGGTAGGGAAACGCTCCGAGTGATATGCTATTTGGTCATGCTTCAAAAATGTGCAACTACTGTCACATAATTTGCTATTTTCCTAGTACTATGGGTATTTACCAGCAGCTTGACAACTTCCTGAACAAAGATATTTTCCAGCATGTGTTGAATGTATCCGACTTTTACACATTATTTGTAAAAAAAGCAAGCCCTTTAAGTGAAAAATTCTGAATTTATGAGTAGAAAAGACTTTAATGTACCTTAACTGTCTTAAATTCTCATGCTGATTTCTGCCGAGCTAACATTTCCTTCCAGCATAAAGGACAGCAAGGGGTGTTGCAAGAGGTCTAAGAGGCAATTTCACAGGTGTTGCAATAATTACAGTTTCTCCAAAGTACGTAGGGAGCATAAATATTGTAACTGCACTGCTGGCAAGACAAAGAAGGGAATAAGAACATCTGACGATGAAAACACTGACCTAAACACATGAAAAAAATTAGAGCTCTAATATGGTGAGGTTTGGGTTGTTGCTGGTTTTTCCCTTGCTGTATGATCAAGTCTCGTCCTTGTCTTTCATTGTTTGGATCTAGTATTTCATTATGAATGTTTCTTAATTATAAAGCACGTGAATTGTGTGGTGGAGATATTCTAAGCTGAAATAATCATGTAACACTGAACAGATTACAGCAATTTGAAAGTTAGCTGTAAAACAAAGCAAGTTCGGATTACGTCACAGAACTCAAAGGAGGGACCGAATCTAAGAGAAAGGACTATACAGTAATTACAGCTAAGACTGACAGAGAAGGGCCTAAAATTAGGCTCCTCTGCAGAGACTAAAGTACACAAATCATAGATTTCCTGAAGTTATAGTTCCCTAAAGTCAACATACTTAAAAGCTGGGGGGGGGGGGAAGGCGCTCTGACTTCAAGAGGGGTAAATTTTCACCGTCAATTTTCAAATATATTTATTACTCAGACACTAATCAAACCCAAACTTTATCACTACTGCTAGTTATTTTTCCAAACTTTCTAGTGCAGATTTTCAGAAAGTGTGCTGTTTTCAGTGCTCGGTAAGAACTGCAAAGATCCCGGTAAGTGATTAGAGTAAGAGAATGGCATTTATTCAGGGTAAACACCAAAAATGAAATATAACTCAGCCCTGGCCCCCCCGAATTGAAGGAGTTTTAGGTTTCACCTAACCAGCAGGGAAGTAGCAGGATTGCCCCGGGGGGACCCCAGGAGCTGTTTGTTTAGTTTCTACGCCAACAGCTTCATAAAAGCGCTTCCAAATGAACGGCCTTCGGTAACCACAGGTAAAACGGGACTTCTGCTCACCAGCCACAACCCTCAGAGTAAGCCAACCGATTTGAGCCTCCTCCTGTGCCACAAAGAGCGAGCAGGGACCAGGGAAAGCAGAAACCCCATTTGTAAACCCTCCCCAGGCCGGCTCCACGGCGGGGTTTAAGCAAGGCCTCAAGGCCTGACTGAAAAGGAGCGGCCTGCAGCCTTTCAAACCAGTGCTTGCCTGAAAAACGTTCTGAAGACGTAAAGGGGAGGCTGTCACTTAACAGAGCCTAAGTATTAAATAACGATAACCACTTAACAATCCTGCAGAGCCTTTTGAGTCAACAGCTTGTCACCGTGGGCTCGGCTGACAGAAGTAAAGAACAGCCACGCAGAGCAAACAAAGTTCTCCTCACATCTCTTCAATCTCCCTCTCAGGGTCTGAATTTCTTAGAAACAATTCCTTTTTCTTCCAATATCTTACCTTCAGAACATGTTATGTATTTTGCTACTGCCCTGCCACCTTGTATGAGTTCAATTTTTATTCAAGTACAGACAGAGAAAGGAAAAGAGAAGAAATTTCCTTTTGGCAACACCATTTAAAAAGGAATACATATTCAGTCCCTGATGGCTAATGATGTTTCTGGCATAGCCGATTTTGGTTTAGTTTGTTTGTTTTCAGTTTATATATATATATATATTCATTATCATTATTACAGATGGAACTGGTAAGCTGCGTACACTTAACTAGGGTATAGTGTACACGTTTTCCATCGTTCACCAATAAAAAGATTTTTATTTTCAGTTCAGCGCAAGTTCATTCCACCAGCAGGATGTGATCTTCCACGCTGAACAGGTGTGTCACGGTATATTCTAAAAGGTGACCTAAGTTAGTCTGAGAAGATCCCATGCGTCTAAAGTTAAATGGATGTTTAATGAGAAAAACATCTGTAAGGAAGCTGGGACTACAGATACACCTATCACTTTAGGCATGTCCCTAGAGATAGTGTGTCCACCAAGCTGTTCCTTACCAAACCAAAACCTCTGCTCCTGTCTTCAAGTTTAGTGATGGTTTAACATCTGGCCTTTTTTTTTTTCTTATATACATCAATTTTTTTATTCCTGTATTTTTTCCACAAAATTTGTTGACCTATTGGGACCAGCATTCCACATGCCTTTTACCATATTCCTACTGCATCCTCTTAGTCTTCCCACCTTGTTCTTTGTGCTAATACTTTTAGTTGATGTTAGCACTCTGTGGCCATCTTCATTATTTTGGGAGAATTCACATTATTTGTGTATGTTGCTGATATATCTAATTTCTTCTGATCTTCCTGCAACAGGCTAATTGCTGAGCCTTAAGCTGAGACCTCTTTCTTATTTGCGTCAAGCTGTGGCAGAGCCTTCTACAAAGCTAATTTCCTCTCTTCCTGTTGATTATTATGAACCTGCAGCTTCTTTATATGAAACTGTGTCTGCTACTGCTTACATAAGTCCACTACCTTTCCTATTGCCTTCTGTTGCTTATTTGTCTGCTGGACACAGACAAACATCTGGTGACATCAAAAAGTCCTTCGGAGACTAAATGTGGAGGACTGTTTTTAACCTTGCTTTTTCACACCCACATCTCTGTTCTGTCCATTGTTTGTCCCCACACTATAGCACCCCAATCCTTGCTGGAAGTAAAGGCCAGATTCTCCAAACTAACCCATGGACCAGCGATCCTCCCTGCTCTCCAGACTTTACTGGGCAGTCATCACTTCTGCCTATTCTGTCTTTGCTGCCAGGTGGGGTGTTTTCCAAACACGCTTCCTGACAATTCCTGTTGTTTCAAAGGCATCCTGGAAAACATGCATTGTGTTTAAATTCCCAACTGCAAACAAATTTTACCTGAATTCTGTATCGTAACAATGCCTCATTTCCTAAGCATTGACTAGCGAGCTTGCTACAGGCACCAAGACACATCTTTATGGTGGAAGTTCACTGCTGCTGGTCAGAAGAATGCCACTGGTCCGCTGCATGAAGAAATGCAAGTACACAACTGTACTAAGGAACATAAAGACTATGAAAATCTACACTTCTGAGAGATACCACTTGTTACAAAAGCGTCCTAAGGGGAAAAGCTTTAAATAAATTTCTTAATCTCCTGAGACAGATGAGTTAAACATGCAGGTTTAGAGGGCCTGTGGGATATTTAATTTGAGATCAGATTAGAGCAGGGATCAGAAGCCCCAAAAACACCCTATGATTAACACATACAAAAACCAGTGAGAATTTGCCACTCTGTCTGCAGACTAGAACCAGCCAGATTTGAATTCAAGTTCTAGAGGGAAAACAAAACAATCACCAGACACCAAGGGTAACAAGCCTCAGATCTGTTGGGGCGAGCAGAAGCAATCCTCCAAGAAGGAGCTTGCAAAATGCCAACCGCGTGACCTTGCAAG